>NC_142505.1:92007500-92262500 GCF_057876585.1 Rhinolophus sinicus | reverse complement strand
ACTTGCAGTTAGCATCACCATGCTCCACCGTTGACAGTTTTGGGGGACCACAGTCGCCTGCTCCAGTAAAGCCCAGTTAGTTGTCATCAGATCCCACGGCAGGGGTTTCTGGCCACATCAATGACAACATGTACATATAACATGTGCAAAGCCATCTGTGAAGGCCAAGGGCGTGAGTCTAAATTTCTATACCCACAGCCCTCACTTGCCCCACTGCAACCCTATGTAAATGTTGCTTATAAGGCTTGGTGTGCTGGGCACACTCGTGCATGAGTTCATGGCTGGAATGATTCGGTTGACTGGATTTACTCCCTCCCCCTTCAATGCCGAATCTGGTTCTTTAGGTAAGGAGCCGGCCATCTGTCGGACATAACTTGTACCACCTCCCGTTTTACTACTTCCTCCTAAGCATTTCTCTGGTGATGGGGGCACTTTACATTACGGCTCAATTTTTACGTAGCTGAGAGGGTTCACAGTCCACAAACAAGCAATAATGGGATGGAGGAGACGGGTCCACAGTGGGCAGCCAGGGGCATTAATGGGAAGGCGAATGGGCCTTCCAACCTAGTCATCTGCCATGGCCTCTTGCCCTGATCCCTTTACTGCTATAAACTCTGAGAGGCCTATGCCACCGCACTGTTGAGTGTAGACAGTGAGCAGAGCAGACATTTTAATTTCTATTGCTTTCTTCATGTGTTTGTTTTTACACGAGCTAAACTTTGGCTATCGGTTGACTCTGGTGTGATAAGAAGCATGTTGAGCCCTCCCTGGAAAACACTTTTTGACTCACGGGAGCTCTGTTTACTACAACCATTACCTTTTATTTATGTTTGTCAGTGGGTGGGCAGCTAACTAGACTGTGGCATATGGATCCCCAAAGGCAAAGGAGGAAGACTCCAAATGCTGTTTGTTGCCTAAAAAGGAGTTCGTATTTATGATTTCACTTACCCCACATTGTGAGTTTAAACGTGGCAATTTTCAAGCTGGGAAAACAGTTTCCATGAACAGATCCCAGAAATATACTCTTTAGTCTTTTAGATACATTTTTTGAGCCAGTGCTCAAGTGCGCATTCTCTCTCTCTCTCTCTCTCTCTCTCTCTCTCTCTCTCTCTCTCTCTCTCATTCTTCCTCTTAAAAAAAAAAAAAAGCTAAAATCCATTCTGTGCTTGACAACACACAAAGGGCATTGGCTGGCCCTGAGATTCTTCCTGAGGTAAGTTCATGGCAGAGATATACAGCCACTGCCTGGGCTTCATGACTCTTCCTTCTCCTCTGCCTCTCCATTGGAAGGGACAGTTGGTAGAAAGACTCAAAGTGGAGAGAGCAGGGTGTCGGTGCAGGAACGGAGGGTAACTGCACTGGAGGGGAAGAAGGTACAGGGAGCCATTGAAAGGGAGAATCAAGGTTGGTGTTACCAAATTCTTAATTCTCATTTTTGCTGTGAGCTATCAGATCACTTTTCTGTCTTCAGAAATAAAGACTCTACTCTTTGTTCCCCTTAGACACAGAATCCAGTTTGGGGTCAGTAGTGTGAAGAGGTGTTTGGAGAAAGTGAATAATCCTTATAGAATGAGCCCCACAATGGGAAATGTGGGAAACATTTATGTATGTCCTATATTTGTGGCTTATGATCTCACAATTAGATAAAAAATAGACTGCCAGGAAAGGCATTTAATTATATTTCACTTCTGAATGTCTCCCTTCCTGGATAATTCCCTGGACTTGAACTCTGATCCCTTATGCTGTAATGTTGTTCTAGCTGATTGGTGTATTGACTGCGTCTCCACAAATAGATCGTTAGCTCCCCAGAGCAGAGATGGTAGTTCCTTTGTTTTCAGATCCCTCCCCACAACATTTAGTATAAGATACTCCATGCAGTATAGGACCTTGAGAAATATTATTTTTCTCCAAATGAATGAACAGAATCCAAATGCATGTCATCTTTTGTGTCTCAAAAAGGACCAGAAAGGATGTAGAGAAAATGCACAGGATCATAGGACGATCATTGTGTGTTTACTGAGGGCTTATTACGGGCCAGGCATTGTACTAAGTACTTTAGATGCTTTATTTTACTTAATTCTCACATCCCTATTTGGTTGTCATGTTATTACTATTTCTATTCCACAGACGGATACATAACTTGCTCAAGATCCTAACCCAGCTCTGTGCGACAAAAGTCCAAGCATGTAACCACTGTACTTTCCAGTTTTCCTAAGATGCGGGGACACATCCCCTCCAGTGGTCACTTAGGCCCTCCCCCACCCCAGTCCTTTAAAAAATTTTTACTTGGCACACTGTTGTAACACCCAAGGATCTCTATTCTCTAAGCCCACAGCAGAACAAAGGCAGCAAATGAGAAAAGCCTCATCATAGGCCATTTCATAAGATGCTAATTTACAACTTGACTGTAAGGAAGGGACCAAAGCAGTTTTTTCCCCTTTCTCACCCTATCCCTCCTTTCCTCCTTCTTTTTCTTTCTTCCTTCCTTCATCCCTCCCTTCCTTTCTTCCTTCCCCTTTCTTCCTCCCTCCCTTCCTCTCTCTTTTTTCTTCTCCTCTTCCTTTTCCTCCTCCCCCTTCTCTTCCTCCTCCTCCTCTTCCTCTCTCCTTCTCTCGCTCCAAAAATGATGGTAGCCTGGGACTATACTGCCTCTGGCAAACTGCCCTATGAAGATGTGCCCTCTGGAAGATGCACTGTATTGTAATCCAGTGCCACTGGTAGTTGATACTGATAAAGTCCTCAAGAAAGGTTATGTTCAACAGTTCAAAACAACTTAAAGAGGTATGAATTTAAAAATAGTTCCTTCTTAAAATATTACATTGAAACAAAAGCCAAGAGCTTAATAAGATAAGAACTCAGATATCTGGAAAAGCCAGGGTTCTGGATAGTAGAGGCCGTCCTCTAGAGTGGCAGTAGTTTCCAGATATCTGGATTTCATGGATGAGTGGTAGGAGAACCAATACAGATGTGTGTTAAATCTTAATTTTGCCAAGTAAAAATGTTTACAGAGAGCAACCACCATCTATCATCACCTTCCTCTAACTGAATTAAGGATACTCAAAAAAATCAAAGAAATAGGAAGGACAACATTTCAGAATAAAGGGACATCCTTTAGGGTGAATGAGTTTAGACGCATTGTTCTTATTTTCCACTATAATTTGAATAAAAAATAGAACTGCAAGAATTAATAGCAAAGGATTTATAAAGGCCTCAAAGGATGTTTATAACAATTACTTATTTAATTAAATCTCAAGTAAGACTTTTCTTATGCCAAGTCCTGTGCTTAGCACAGAGCAAAACAAACATAAAGCAACAAAATGGAATCAGATATGGTCCTAATTCGGCAGAGTAAGACTCATCTAAAATGTCCCAGGTTCAGACAGATGTTCAGCAGAAGAGGTGATGGTCCTGGGTTATCAGAGCATGGAACGAGGCCCGTAATCACTGACATGGTGATGTGCATGACATTTATTCTCCAAGAGGGCCAACGAGCAGAAGAAACCCTCAACTACCTGAGCCCTGCCCTTCGGCCACAGGAGCTGATGAGTCCGTGGGAGCATTTGAATCAATGAATTATCTTTGGAAGTCTCGGGGAGGAAGGAGTTGGAACTCTGCAAGGAGTCTCCAGGGTGACCGTGTACTCAGTAAAGTTCAATGCATTCAACCTTACCACTGTGAAGAAGCTCGATTATCATATACTTGAAGGGAGATTGAAGTTTGGAAAAGGCAGTCAAGGGAGATTTTTCAGATGGTTTTAATTGGGCCTCTGCTTATGAAAGGCTAAGGAATTCTGGGCTTCAGTTCTGAAGCAACTGTCTACACTTCTACTCTTTCCTCCAAAATCTTGAATTCAAGCATCTGAGGAGTGTTGGATGAAACAACCCCTGAAATTTACTCCCAGCCTGCTATGATACGCTCTTCCTTTCCTCCCCACCCCAAGAAGCTTCAGTTTTCATCAGACTAGGCTGCTAAGCATCCTGCTTTCTTTCAACTGGTATTTTCACTTGCTTCTATGTGCTTGCACCTTGTTTTTCTCAACTTTTCTCCTAACACCCGGTTGCCCTGCAACACTACCCATGCTTTCCTTGAAACACTTCTTGATTTATCATTGATCTTTCTTTTAAATTTCCCTGGCACCTAGCAGTCCATTTATTGCTCTACCTACTACTATCATTTCATGTATATTTTAGTCTTTAACTTGATTATAAAGAGTTGGTGTCTTTGGGTCAACTCTCTAACTATGTATGAGGGCCAGGTAAGTGTCAAGGACTGTGCTAAGTATTTAGTAGGAAGAAAGAATCAAACAAGTTATAAATCTCCTCCTTCCAGGAATGTACAGTCGAGTGTGGGAGGCAGAAAAGCTTCTCCGTAGGTCATGGAAGACTACCTGATTTTAAAGTGAAAGGTTAAGGAAGCACCAAAAAAGGAGAGCGGTCGATTCTGCTAAGGGGCGGGAGTTAGAAAACCATCAGCGAGTGCTCTGTGGAAAGGGAGAAGTAAACTCAGACGCCTAGAGCTAGCCAGCACAGGGCCTGTGGGTTCTGATACCTTCCCGGGGGTGAGGTTCCAACGGCTGACCGAGTCCACGTCGTGAATCCTCTGCTAACAAGTCAATACTCTACTGTGGGCAAGGGAGAGATGGAAAGTGTTTCAGCAGGGAGTGGCCTCAGGCCGGCTTCCCATCTATATCCAGTCGTCAGTTCTGAGTACATGCGTATCAATTAATTAATCAATAAAATGACTCATGACAGGAACAGACAAGATCAAAAGTTTTAGCCCTGGATCCAAGGATAATGGAGACAGTGGGTCACTGCAAAGTAAACAGCGCCCACTTGGAAACCAGGGAGTGGAAGAGGAACGAGACTTTTTCTCTGAGAGGCTGGAGGGCAGGATTAGATCAGGGACACAAGCCACAGGCACACAGATTGCTGCTCAGGGTGGTGGCAAACTTTGGAGCTGTCAGAGCGCTCTGGGAATTGCTATTGGAAAAGTAGTAATTTGGTGGGACATTGGTGGTGGGACAACTGTTTATCAGTAAAAACATGGAGAGAATTCATGGACTAGATAAAAAATTGGGATTTAATCAGTGGTTCCCAAAAGGCTGGTCAAATGTTCCAGGCCAATTAGTGATGAGGTTTTCACTTATCAATGGGAAAATGAGGGAAGATAAGAAATTATAGTAAGTTTTCTGAAAGTTGAACTTCTCCATTTAAAGTTCAGTTCTTTATGTGCAGTTATTTCCTTCCTTTTTTAGTGTTACTATATTTCTTCTCTTATTAAATGATGTTGAGAGGTGGTGATTGTTGGTTTTGTTTCTTGGAATGTCTTTCTTTGGCAAGAGAAAACATTGTCCAGTGTCTCTCCTTCCCCCTCCCCGTTGCCTTTCTTGGCCTTGTATCGGTCCATGACATCTGTGGTCTGAGAACCACTGGGAACCACTTCTAGGGGAAGAGACTTGAAGGGGCTCTGCAGGTGCCCTCCAGGATGCCGCAACTGATGCGTGTGGTCTAAAGACTTTTTGGGGGACTGCGAAGGGTGGGGATTGTCTTGCACGGGACGAAAAGCCCGTGTACAAGCGAGCACGGTCATTCGAACGCTCCCTTCCATGGGGCTTGCGCGTTCCGAGGCCCAGGGTGCTCCCTCGGTCAAGAAGGTCCAAGGATAATGGAGATAGTGGGTCACTGCAAAGTCCTTTCTCCCTTTACAGTTGGCTGGGCTGTAGCAGCCTCTCTTCCATATGCCTACGGAGGGTGAGTGAACCACTGCTGCTGAGGGTCTTGGGGAGAAACAGTCTTTGGGTGTTTCTGCAACTTTGCTGGGTATGGGAGCCTCAGCCTGAAGCAAGAACCAAAGTTTGTAGGGCCTGCTGTGCCCGAGGGGAGGGTGGTTGAATCCAGGGCAGGATGGGGTGTTTATCGACCTGGGACCTGGAAGCACTCCTTTAGTCACCTCCCTTGTGGACAGTGGTCTGAAAGGCTCCTTCTGTCTTTAGTCCAGGCTATGACATTGTCAGTTTGTCCATGTGACTGTCACTGATGGGGAAGAAAGCTAAGGGTGCATAGGACTGCCCGCCTAGTAACCTGGGCGGGTGCGTAAAATGGTCGAGGTTAAGCTGCAGGAAATAAAGAGTTACTGGGGTTACAGCAGGAGCCTCATTTAAAATGGAAACATCCTTAAGGAATATAGGTAGGCTCCAAATTCCCTTTACCTGTGACCACTCCAGGTGGTTTTCCCTCTGGAGTATATTTAAGAAACAGATAGTTCTGTGATCTTATGAGAAGGAATGTTAGTCAGGCAGTGAGTCACCCAGAAGACAGAGGTTCTGTCTTTGGTTTCTGACTTTACAAGACAAAACAAAGGAATTAGGATTAAAAAAAAGAAGAAGAAAGGAAAAACAAAACACACGTATAGAGCACTCTCTTAATTTCTCTACTCTGAGACAAAGATTCTGAAGATGCTGAAGGAAGGAGTGTAAAGACCTGATCTGAGTCCCTCACTCATCTCTCTGATTAAGTTATATGACAAGTCCTGTAACTGCAGCGAGGGTGACCAACTGGTCCCAGTTTGCCTGGGACTTTCCTGGTTTTAGCACTGAAAGTCCCACATCCTCAGAACACTCTCAACAACAGGCAAACCAGGATAGTTGGTCACCCTAACTATACCTCAGTTTTCCCACTTGTAGACTGGGAATAATTACATGCTCCTGTTCCAGCTGCCTGTGGGGTGAGGATCAAATGAGATACTAGATGGGAAAGTGCTTTAAGATGAGTTCTGGACAAACAGGTGGCTGGGTTGGCCACTGAAGCCAAGCCTTTGTGTGTTGACTCCTGCCCTACCTGGAACACTTTGCCACGTTGTGGAACCCTCTTCATCTTACAAACTCTAACATAACGTTGTTCACTGCAAATTCTCATTCAGTGTCCTCAGGCAGAGTGGATCAGGGCTTCCCTTCTGTCCTGCCACAATTTCCTCAACTTCTGACAACAAACCCATAACTCCGTTATCCACCATCAGCTCCTCCAGGCAGATTGAGAGCTTTCAATGGTAGGCACCCTGCTCCCAGCTTACTAGCTAACACAGTGGCTGCTTGATACATGGCGCTGAATGAAGGAGTGTTTTTACATTTCTGAGATGTATGTTGAATCCCCAGAAACTTGAGTCAGAGGTTACTTGAATCCCCAGAAACTGCACACGAGTTTTACATATCTGATATGTATTTCTGGCCCTGTAACTTTCTTTAGGGCTACGATCCCTGATACAGCACAGAGCTAATTGGGGCTCTGAAGCCTGGCCCCTCCAGCAGCGATTCTACAGACAGAAAGCATTTTGGAGGCGTTTCGACCCCCAGCCGGCCTCATATGGTGACAAGCAGGTGTCCACAGTTCATTTGCAGCTAACAGCCAACCACCTTCGGTCCTGTAATGCAGAACCATGTGCCAGCAGCAGCAGGCACTCGGGTCTGTGTCAGGCACCTTGGAGATGCTTGACAAAACATACTGGAGGGAATGAATGAAAATCTCCCCACAATTAGCGGAGGGAGTGGAAACACCGTTCAGGATGAGAGCCAGCCCACGGGTCTCATCTCAGTCGGCTCTGGTTCAATGAAAGGAAGAAAAGCTGGGCCCACTCTAAGGACTGGCCACCGAAAGGCAGACATCAATGTGAACAGAATGCTGAGCAGGGCTGCAGGACCATTATTTCTCATGGACTTTAAAATACACAGGGTCATATTGTTGGAGAATGATTTCCTCCAGCCTGGCCTGAACTTGTCCCTCGCTCTCACTCTCCCTTCTTCCCCCCCCTTTCCTCTGCCACCTCTAGTCTCTTAGCTCTTGCTTCAGCAGCTCCAGTCCAATCTGTCTTTTCCAGTGGGATTCCATGAGAGATTTTGTTTGATAAAATGATTCCCTGCTGAAAACAGCAATAGCAAAATTGAAAAAGAATGCACGAATTACCCTCCCCTTCACTTGTACTGTGTGCTTGCTGTATCTTTTACCTGAAATACCTTTCTCCCTATCTTGCTCATACATATTCTCCCCATTGGCTTAAGGCCCTGTTCAGGGACTGCTGCCTCTTCCTGGAGGCCTTCCTAGAACTCCCATCCTGGGGAAGGGCAAGATATTAACCCCTCCCTGCATGGTTTTCCCACTGTGCCTTGTTTATCTATCTGTTGATCTATGAGCTATCTATCGTTATGGTGCTTCTTCTTTCTTTTCTTTTTATTAGTCTTAGTCATTACTGGCTGGTGTCTTCTCTCTCTCTCCTTCTATCCTAACTGTGACTACCACTCAAACATTTGAATAGCTTACACCAAAATCAAGATTTCTAGTTTCTTTTGAAGAAACCAGGAGATCTGGCAACATTCCCACATGGCAATATTAGACCAGACTGAGTGGAGGCTGATCTCTCTAGACAGGCGTGTACTCTTTTGTTCACTAAGTCCCCTTCCTTTCCTATGATCTCCCAGATACTGTCTGGGGAGATTTCTATTTACAGTATACTGGAGTGGGGAAGAGCATAGGCTCCGAAGCTGGACTGCTTGGGTTCAAATTCTGGCTCTGCCACTTACTAGCTGTGTGACCTTTGACAATTTACTTCACGTCTCTGTGCCACTCATTCATCACCTATAAAATGAAGTTCTCAACAGTACCTACTTCATTGAGTTCTTGTGAGTATTACACGAATTAGGGAATGTATATGAGTGCTTAGAGAGTTTTGCCATATATAGCTGGTGCTTAATAAATATTAACCCTAATTATTCTTTACCATAGTGTTTGCACTGTGGTGGTGTTGCTTAGAGTAAGTATTGCCTGTACTCATGACTATTAAAAATGAGGAAACCACGTACAGGTTTAGCCTGGTCCATTTCACTCATTTTCTTTACCTTGACCCTGGGGTCATTTGAAGTTGCCGTCCTCGTTTTAGATGATGCATCTTGGGAATGCCAATGTCATAGTTTATTCATCTTTGCTGACACATCGTTAGAATTAAGTTCCATGATCCCAGTCACATACTTTCATGCTGCTTTTAGTTCACTAGTAATGGTCAAACAGATCGCGAGTTAAGAGTTGGTCGGTTTAATGTGTTACATGGTCTGTACAGTCGGAGTAGTATTTCCTGGTTGTCATGAATCAGACGGACCAGACACACCAACTGCTTTGATAGCACGCTCATAACGTCACCATGTCCAAGGAAGCTGGTGAGATGGGAATCGGTCCATAGGACAAGCAATCAGTGGGCGTTTCCTACATGCTAAATATTCTGTTAGCGTCTGAGGCACTGGTCCTTGCTTCATTGAACTGTACTTTGAAATGTAGGCAGAGAGAAGAAGGAAGCAGTAAGAGGAAAGATCTGAAGTGGGGAAAACTCATGTTTGTGAGCCCCAGAGACTGGCTGGACTAATGCTATGGATTTTTTTTTTTTTTAAATATTCCTCCCGAGGAGTAAATTTTATTCCCATGGGAATAGAGAATGTGATTGAGAAGTCCTTATGCTCTTTTTCTGCTAGGTGTTGGGCTGAGGAATGAATAACACATGTAAATTTCCCTGCCTGACTTTCTTTGGTTTGGATGCTCTGCTGGCTCTAGTTCAGAGGAAGTTGGTGCTTTTGGTGAGGGATTTACTGGGCCTTTGCCCCTTTTCCGCCTGAAGAACAGGCTGGTTAGATATGATTATTGAGCCAGGATCTCAACCTGTGGTGCATTCACAAAATGTTACTGGAACAGAGGGCCCCGTATTTCTGTGTGGGGGCTCAACTCAGGGCTACCCCTACCCGCTGCCTTTCTGCCTGCTCTCTGAGACCAGGCTTTGCTCAGGAGCTTCCTACGTTTCAGACATGTGGGAGGAAGCAACGTGGCTATTAGCTGAAAAGTTTGGGGCACCGAGTGTAAAAGGGAATAAAACTACATATTTGAACATTTCTGTCTCATAGTATCTGAGATTTCCATCTTATTGCAATGAAAAGAAGCCCAGAGTGGAGAAGGCAATCACTACGCTTTTGGGTCAGATCCCCAGACTAACAGGATAGATGGTGAGCACTGAAGGGAAGCGAAAGGCAAAGGAGAGCTGGAGGAGGAAAGGGGGTTACTATCCAAGGACCCCTTCAGCACCATGAGCTCTTCAGAAGTGGTTTCATTTATTCCCAAGACAATCCCATGAAGGTTGTAGCAGGATCCCCCTTTGGAAGGTGAGAAAACCAAGCAAGCCTCGGAGAGATAACTAGTGATAGTTAGCACTTCTTAGTCACTTTAAAATGTGCCAGGCATTGTGCTAGCACTAAGTATGACCTCATTTAATCATTTAACAACCACCCAAGTAAATACTTAGTGTTACCTCCAGTTGTCATCTTTGGGTAAATGGAGGTTTAGGGAGGTGAAGTCACTTGTCTCCGAGACGTGTCATTAACTGGCAGGCCTGGGTTGACATTCAGCCCTGACTTCAAGAGCCTGACCATCAATCCATGGTCCATACGGCTGCTTGCTACTTTCCCCAGATCACATGGTTGTAAACGTGGGAGGCAGGGTTTGAATGAGGGTCTGATCAACACCAAAGCACATTGGCTTCTCAGCCCCACGTGCCCTGAGTGGCAGAGCTGGGGACAAGTATCCAGACCTCGTCCCTCCTGGTCTGCCTTTGTATTGCAGCAGCTGCCTTCTTAGGAAAGGGAACAGGCTGGGCAAATCTGAAGTAAAGTTGCTGAAGAGAGGGAGAAAATAAATGAAAGATACTATTTTTGACAGCAACAGCCTCTTAAAAGAAAGCAATGCGCAATTTGTGTGTCAAGAAAGCAGTGTTTTGGCAGGTAAACCTGCGCTGGGCACCTATTCTCGCCTTGGTTAAGGCCACTCATTTCTCTTGGGGTTCATCTCCCCAGACCCACCCTTGCCACCTTTCTCTGGTGGCAAAGGCAGTGAGGGATGCCTCCATTAGCACAGAGGTGGGTATGTGCAAAGAACGAGGGTTTCAGAGTTAGGCTTTGTCGTTAAAGTCCATCTCACCAGTCCCTGAGAACCTGGGCGAACTGTCCCCTCTCTGAATCTTAGTTTCCTAACCTGCGAAAGAGAAATGATAATACCTAAATCAAAAGGGGCGGGGAAGACGAATGCACTGAATACAGAAGCATTACCCAGCGCACAGTAGGTACGACATGAATGTAAGTCTCCTCTTCTCCCCCCACCCCACCCCCACACGCTTACAGTATGATCAGTCTAAAATGATCTGCTTTTCATTGTTGAAAGGAATCAGAAGCACTATAGAGCTTGAGCAGCATGAAAATCTTTCAGGTGTTTCGGATCAGTCTGTCATGGGCAGGCAGGGAAACTTAAACCTCATTGGCTGTGCCCCTTTGCCATGTTTAGGTAGAGGGCAAAGACATCAACCTGTGATATGGCCTTGGTCCTGAACAGAAGGACATGTGTGCCCCACAGAGGCAGATGGTACCAAAAGGAGGCAAGGATTCCCTTGGGAATTCAGGCTGCGCAGACAGAGCCATTTCTGTTTGTGGAACCTCCGTTTTCCTAAGTGTATATTGGTTGGATAGGACTAAATAAAGTTGTGTGTGTGTGTGTGTGTGTGTGTGTGTGGTGGAGGGGATAGCAAATGATCTTTAGTCTCCAAATAATCATTCCTTCCTCACAATTTCCCTCCTTCCATCTTTGAGAAGGCATTCTTGCCTAATGGTTGAGAAGAGTTTCTGGAAACAGGCTGCCTGGGTTGAAAATCCAGCTCTCCCATTTCCATGCCAGGTAATGTTGGGCAACTTCTGGAACGTCTCTGTGCCTCAGTTTCCTGAATCGTGTGATCAAGATGAAAACAATGCTCCCTTCCCAGGGTTGTCGTTAGAATTATATAAGCTAATGGACCTCAAATACTTCCTAAAATTCCTGGGATCAGTCAGCGCTAGATAAAGTCGTTTTGTTAACAATAGGTGTTACCACCACCACCACTGAAAATGCTAAATCAAGCCCTGGTCAGTCCCCTGCCTGGACTTGGGCACCAGGCTACTGCGCCCGTCTCACAGGAGGCTTTCTTGGAACTCTGATCCATCCCAAGTGTCCTGACCTGAGAGGCTTCTGTATTGATGCATCTCTCCTTTGATAAAACTCCAGTCTCCTCTCTCTCTCTCTCTCTCTCTCTCTCTCTCTCTCTCTCTCTCTCTCTCTCTCTCTGTCTCTGTCTCTCTCTCCCCCCTCCCTCTTTCCTTCCCTCCCTCCCTCCTTCCCTCTCTCCTTTCTTTTCCCTTTTTTTTCTTTCTCCCCTTTCATCCCCCCGGCTCCCTCCCTCTCTTCCTCTCTCTCCAGCTCTTCAGAGGATGCAGGCAAATCCAGCCTCTCTGCTCAAAGGGCTTTGCCTCTGATCAGGCCCAACCTGGGTCACAGAGTTCACGGGGTTACCATGACAACGAGCATCCCTGGCTACCCATCAGGAGGCAAGGACCAATGGAAACCAACTGTCATTTCCCTGGGACATACTGTATTTATTCTCAGCAGCAGGCCCTGTACCAGTACTTTACTATGGGGAGAGGGTGGGAGGGAGGGAGGGAGAGAAGAAACATCAGGGTTTTATTTTTTCAGTGTGTTCTCTGCGGGGGAGGACCACAAATTGTTCTCAGAGAGAGGCATTTTATTTCTAATGCAGCCAATGCAGGGGGCTGAGGATAGGGCTCATGTACATTTCTGATGACCACAGTTGGTTTCACAAGTTAAAATAAATAACTTATTTGACTCAAAAGTGAGTTTTTGGTAGGTCTAATGGGAGGAGGATGGGGTGGAGAATTATCGTTAATGAGTACCCTCTGTGACAAACACTTTATGCTATTTTATCAAAACTCAAAGCAACTGCAATGAATGATTATTCCAATTCGACAGGAAAGAAAACAGGCTCATAAAGTTACAGTGGTTATTAAGCTAGGGCAAGCTGCTGGTAGAGTAATGGCCCTTGAACTTGAATTGAGGTTGTTTGACTCCAAGGATTATTGTTTCAACACCATTCAGTGCAATTTCCCTGTCACACTCCCATCTTATTAGTCTTCTTTCTCTTTCAGAATGGCCTCCTCCTCATGTGCTGCCTCCTCAGACCACTTGTACATCTGTGTTCCCTGCCCTCTAGCCCTGTTTTCCAAAGTGGACTTGTTGTCTACCTTCTAACAGAATCACCTTTAACAAGTCCTTGTTAAAACTGCACATTTCTGGGTAAAATTGCACACCCTCGACCTGCAGAATCAGTAATCTCAGGAATTAGAGTCAAGAAAGGAGCGTTTTGAAAACCACCTTCCCTAGATAACTTTGATACATACTAAAGTGGGGAAATGGTTCTTTAGAGTAATAGATTCAACACCACACAAGACAACACTTGCTTATTTGTTTCCCAATTATATTCTGGGTCAATGTGACTCTGGAAAAGCAGAGAACTCTCTTAATGGCCTCTGTAACACTCAGATCAGTGTTAGGCAAAAAAAAAAAAAAAAAAAAAAAGAGTGTTCAAGAAAGGCCCACTGAACCAGCTTGAAGATGTAATCATGTCAGACGGTGCCAGTGGGGAGGTGGGAAACTAGGAGACCTCCATCCCTGGACATGAGAATTCTCCCCATAAAACTTTGTGGTATCGTTTCCTGAGTCATGGTCTTACCCACCCTCCTGCCTTTAGCCAGATACCTACAGGGGCAGGTGGTTCTTAGGAGATATTTTTCAGCCTAGGTTTGTGTGAAGAAAGAAAGTGTATTCAGTAGGAATGTCAATTTGACTAAAATGCTGATGATCAATCTTGAGCTAATGTCAAATTAAAAAAAAGCACCTGTAGGCAAGTGACAGTCAATGCCGCAGGAAGAGGGACAAGGTGATTGGCAGCTGCCGTCATTCTTGCTTGTGTACTGTGAATTCCACACCCCTCGCAGTGATGCCTTTCTCGACCTTCCAGGCATCCCAGAGGTAAAACTGAGGAGGTGGCAACAATTCTGTTTGCGAGGTACACGCCATAGCTACCCATTTTCTGTCCTTGCCAGAATCAGTTTGTACCTGGTCAGGCCTTAGGCAGGAGCACAAAAATCCCAGAAAGCTCACGGAACACGCTGCTTTCTCAAACTACCAAGGCTACTCCTTCCATCTGTCCCCATCCCATTATGACCTGTGACCACATTCATTATCTCCTACCAAAATGACCACAACAGCTTTCTGAATCACCTCCCTGCCTGTGAGCCTGCTCTCTCTGATGCGTACTGCAAACCACTGCCGGGATAATCTTCAGAAACCTGTCTCATTAGGGTCCCTCCACGTCAGTGGCCCCTACCGACATCAAATCAAACATGCAGAGATATTGGAAAGCTTCACAGTATGACCACAACCAATTGCTTTTACTTATTAATACATTCTCTAGTTGAAGTGGACCCCTCAGTGTTCCTGAAAACAAGCCCTATGTTTTCCCATTTCTGGGTGTATTTACTCCATCCTCTCCATCTGGAGCACCCTCTCCCCACTTCTTATCCATCACCATTCTTTAGAGCCTCTATTGGATGTTACCTCTGCTGCAAAACCTTTGCAAAACCTGCCATTCAAATCTTCACTCTCCTCCTGAGTGTTTCTGACTCTCTATGGCGTTGGATAGAATAATAGGTGTCTGTGTCATTCTGCTCATGAGCCATCTTGGATTATGCGTCATTTAGGGGCGGGGATTGCGTCTGTCACCACTGCTGCCTAAGCATTGCTCACAGCGCACTGTGTGGAGAAGGATTCAGAGAAGAATCGATGAAGTTGAATGGAAAGCACAGGGGGCGGGTCTCAGAGCATCCTGGGTGCCCTCCACCCATTAAGCGGCAGGATGCGGCTGCCCTGTGCTCCTGTCCCCTTGGCCCATACATCTGGCATGGACAAAACGCGTGACAGAAGATAAGCATGTCATGATCACAGAGACCAGAGAAGACTCCACATAACACAGGCACAGGTAAAGACCACACTTTGACCAATGTCCTGATTAGGGCATAATTCTTAGCAAATCCATTGAATTACTGGTAGATAGTTTGCGAAAGAGAATCATTAGTTGATATTTTAACTTAGGCCAATTTGGTGTGGATTCCTTCGTGCATTAGTAAAACATGGGCCCTGACTCCTTACTTAGAAAATTTGAACACACTCTCTCTCACGGAAGGGAGTATTTATCATAACAAAGGAAAAAGATTTCAGTGCAGACCAGAAGATACATTGAGCTGGCAACAAAAAGGCCAATAAGATCATAATTAGTAAACTTACCAATTGCCTTTCCCTAGTGACCAGCATAGGCTGCGTTGGTCTTTATCCACAATCTAAGGGCTTAGAAACGGAACTCAGCCCCTCGCCCAACCCCAAACATGCAGTGACAGCCAACAAACAACATCTGTTTCAAAGAAACACCGCCTGTCCAAATGGAAAAATCAAACACTGAACCACCTTGCTTCATCAGAGTATTTGGTTCCAGAGCAGAAGAGACAAAACAAAACAACACACAAAAACACCAAAAAACCCTTCTGTCACTAACACTTTTAAGGCTCGGTAGGGACTGTGGCCTGGCTTCTGCCAAGTAGACTTGGCAAGTTTGAGAGGAACATTTGGGCCTTAGCACATTTGGGCCTCTGAGGCAAAGCTGGGTGATCTGCCTTGGAGGAATCTGGAGCTTGTTTTGGGCAGGTTAGGAAGAGCAAATGGGCCACAGGTGTGGGGAGGACTGGCCTGAAGGAGAGCCAGTGCTGCAGGAGGACTGCCAGGAAAGTCCTTTCTTGAGGCAAGCACAGGCATTACGTCTGGAGCATCTCTGCCTGCGAGGGCTGCTAAAGCCTCACCTTTTCCCGGGAGAAGAAATGTTCATAGCAATGCCTGTAGCATCCTGAAGCAGCTTTCTGCAGCACAGACACTGATTTCTTTTATTTTTTTGTCAATTCCAGTTGACATTCAATATCATTTTCTATTTGTTTCATGTAGTGTAGATGCTTCTAAAGATTTTGCAGCTTTGTGAAACGCTGGACAGTCTTTAAGAAAGTATGTTCTACAATTCTAAATAATTTGGAGACAAAATTGGTTTCCTCTGCTGCATTGTCCGCATATATCATCCCCTTTTTCAGTGGGGCCTGAGGAAACACGTACTGCCCCTTTACTCTTCTCACATTCCACCTCTCTCATGTAGAATGGCTTCCTGGGATCAAATCAGTGGATCTAAGATTGCTGGAGCAGGCATATGTGTCTGTGGCATCTGATTTGTGATGAGTCTTTGGTATTCAGTCGTGCCTTGGGGAAATGGC
The DNA here is from genome assembly GCF_057876585.1 of Rhinolophus sinicus. Taxonomy (NCBI): domain Eukaryota; kingdom Metazoa; phylum Chordata; class Mammalia; order Chiroptera; family Rhinolophidae; genus Rhinolophus; species Rhinolophus sinicus. The sequence goes on along the minus strand of NC_142505.1, from coordinate 92,246,239 downwards.
ATTATGTGGGGCATGTGAGGTATGATGAAAACCTGGCTGGAGAGTGTGCTGGGGATGGGGAGGGGTTACTCATATTTTCTGTAGCCGTTTTGCAATGGTATGTTTCATGGAACCTCTACACTCTGGGCAGCTTTAATAGAATGACTCCTTTTAATGAGGAGGTCAGAAGTAGAATCCCATAGAAACTCATGGCCTTCCTAGGATAAGCATTACTCTTCTGTTTTAGAGTCAGGAAGCCCCACGGCTGTCCTAGAGGTTGCCACTGGAGAGACAGGGGCACTGGGAGAAGCTGGGAGCTTGTGGGCATCAGTTGGGTATTCCTGACTCGCACATCAACCGTCAATGATCTGCATGTGGGATATGTGCGTACATTTCTCTTGCTCTTTCTTCTCAACCTCAATAAATGGCGTGTTATGTCTTACAGAGATGTGAGCAATAGAATTACGTGTTTCTTTGTTACAGAGTTGAGTTTTTTTTTTTAACATTTATCCCAGAAAGAATCTTTGAGAATACAAAACCCATAAAAGCAGCATTACTGCTCGAAGAAATGGGACTCAAAGCAGTGGTGCATTAAAATAAAATGAGCATCTACTATATCTTTTGTCCTCAGAGAAATGAGTGAATGCTCAGGGCTCCAGAAGTCTGCTTTTTTATTTTTGAGTTCATGGTTATTGTTTGGTCCCAGTGAGTAGGTACCAAGAACCTGGCATAAGTCTAGTCTCTTGCCTTTAACGGTGCTGGCAATCATAAAATCCAACACAGCGTTGGAGTAAGGTACAGCCAGGGCCCTGGAGTCAGACTGCCCCCTGTGCAAACATGGTCATGTCACCTAATGCTGTGCCTCTGCTTCCTCATCTGTAAAATGGGGGGAATGGTACTTCCTAGGGATGTGATGAGGATTCTGTGAGATAATGCACATACCACAATATGTAGCGTAGAGTAGGTACTCACTGTGTGGTAGCTTTTATTATAGTGGAAAGTCATTTGAGTGCCACATGACCTGAGTGTTAGCTTCATGTCACTCAAACATCCAATATTTTCTGAGTTTGTTACCTGTTCCAGGCACCTGTGTGTAGGATGGGGTGGCAGAAGTACTCTGTTGACTAGACCTCTCTGCACCTTGTTTTCTTACTTCCACATCCAATTATTCAGATCAAATGATGTCCTTGACGTATAGAGCCTTCAGTAAATTGTAACACTGCAGCATCTTTGACGTTTCTAGGCCTGTAAGAATGCTTTCTCTACTTTGGGCCTTTCTAGGGTGATGCTTTCAGGTTTCTGAGATAAAAGTCTCTTCCTTGCCAAGGACTAGCCTCTGGATCCCCTTTGCACTTTGCCTAAACTTGTACAGAGTCTTTTAAGTTCTTCCAGGCAAAAATGCATGATTGATAAACACCAGGCCATTTGGTTTCCCTTCACTAGGTCACATTCAATTGTGTCTGCGCTCCTACAGATATCTTTATTTCCTAATTTTCAGACAATTACTTAAAATTCTTCAATGTGTTTTTATTGTTCTTCAAATAAGGACAAAAATGCCTTACAAAATCCTTCCCTACTTCATTCTGCAATCTCAGCTTAATTTTTTCTACTCTTTATTACGTGTGTTTCAGGATCAGTTAACTTCTCTTAGTTTATTAATCCTACCGTTGCGCTTGCTGTTCCCTCTGCCTAAATTGTTCTTCTGTTCCCCTCCCCTCACTTCCCTCAGCTAAATCCTACCAATCTGTCAGGTGTCAGCTTGAAATAAAGCGTCCTTGGAAAAATCTCCTCAGCCATGCCCCACCCATTCTGCACACCGGATCGTACCTTGTTATCTCTGGGTGTGTTTGAAATCTTCTCCGCCTTTATTGTTCTGCAGTTTCAATTAAATTAGCTGCTGATTTTCATCTGTTCACCTGCTTGGGACTCATAAGTTTTGAATCTGAGTGTTTATGTTTTCCATAAATTCTAGAAAATTCCCTTCAAATATTGTTTCTACTCCATCCTCTCTTGTTTCTATCTGGAACTCATAGACGATGCATATGGAATTTTATTTTCTCTTTCATGTCTCTTAACTTCTTTGTTATATTTTCTATCTTTTATAACTGTCTGTGTGATCTTCTGGGGAATTTTCTCTAGTTTTTCCCCCCCGTGTACTAATTTTCTCTTCAACTTTGTATAATTGCTGTTTAACCCTTCCACTGAGATTTTATATCAATGATTACATTTTTTACTTCATTAAATCCTTTCTAAATATGTCTAGTCTTTTATGATAGTGCCTTTTTCTTTTAAAAATATTTTGCATTAGTACATCTTTAGTTGTACTTCTGGTTCGTGTTCATGTAGATTGTCACATCATTTATAACTTTGCCCTGCTTAGGGAAACCCCAGAATAAGCACCAGAAAGGGTTATGCTTTCACTCTGGTCTGGATTTCCTTTTCCTTTTCTGGCCTAGGGCCTTCCAAACTTGCATTTAAAAGGCTATTTGTTATACCTTTCCCCAGCATATCTAGGTGTTTTATAGGGGGAGTTTTGTTCTGCCATATTGCTGGAAGTAGGTCTCCTCTGGGTACCCTTTTACAGACTATCACACTACTTGTCATCACTGTCATGAGCCATTAAACAATAATCATCTGTTTAAACTCTGACGTCTTCCCCGCAAGAATGTAATTCCACAGGGACAGGAACTATGTCTGTTTTGTTGAAAATTGTAGCTCCAGCTCCTAGCCTACTGCCTAGACCACTGTAGGGCGTAATGTTATTGGAATTAATGAATGAATAGAGGCAGAGTGGCTCTGGATGTCATGTCAAAATGGGTTAAGAATCCCTCTCCATCCATTTGCAACCCTTTAAAATACCCCTTACCTTTCCTGGACCACGTACCACCCGCCTGTAAAATGAGTTACTCCCTCTGTAATTGACATAATGTCTCACAGGGGACTTCACACTGCACGGTTTTCATGCACCTTCTGTAGAGATTATCTCATTTGAACTCACTGTCACCTTGGACCTAGGAAGGGCTGGGATGATGATCCTCTTTACAGATGAGAAAATGGAAGGGAGGGGAGATGGTATGTCTTACCTTCTGTAAGACAGTCAGTAGTAAATCCCAGGATTAAATCTATGTCTTCTGATTTCAAATCGATAGGACTCTACCTTAGCTGTTTGGAATGACTACCAGAGCTTCTTTATGTGAAAGTAAAGTCCGGTTTGCTTCTTTACTGAACTACCTGTTTCTTGCTAAAGAAATCAGTTTCTAGGAAAGAAGAGATGGTGCCATTCATTTGGTGCTATTTTGATTTCAACAGCCAGAGTGTCAGGACTCATACTATTTGATTTTTCATTTGGACAATGTGTTTATGTTTCTTTTGAGACAAACATTACAAACCACCTTCTGTCAAAGAATCCAGGTTGCTGGAGAACTCTGTTCGTGGCCTATTTGGATGCAGGGGTGTCTGGTAAAGGATGGTGTGTTACAGATCACATGACAGAGAGAAACACAAGGTTGACTGATGTTTTACACACTTGGTGGGGAAAGGTGAGGCATGAGGAAGAACACATAGGCAGCAGCAGTCATAGCAAGCTGAAGCCCCCAGGTCAATTTCCAACCTCAGGGCTGAAGATCTTGGGTGGCTGGAGTCTCCCAGGCCCACCGGTGTCCAAGAAGAGCCCTCCTGCACAGGTGGTGTCGTGGCATTGGAGCCATGTGGCAGACACAGCAGCTTCATTCCTGAGACAGGGTGGGGAGGAGTACCAAGGAAGCAAATCTTGGCTACTTACCTTAGGGCGGACCCCTTGGGTGTCGCAATGCCATAGCCTTTGGAATCCAAGTTACCTCCCACCTTCATGGTGTCACAGGGTTTCCGCTGCTCAATGTACTCATTCATGGTGGACTCCAGAAGGTAGGCGTATTTGCCTTTGGATTTCCTCACTCGGATCATCCCCTCCTCCGTGGTCCGCACAAACACTGATGGCTCTGCTGACTTCATGTATGTCCACATCTTCTCAAACACGGCAATTTTAGACCTCTGGCAGGGGATAGGAACAAAACTGGAATTATGCACTGGCTGCGCTTGGAACTGAGGTCAGCACACACACTAATGAAGAGCTGAGTTTAACTTGATCACACATTCATGAGTGAGATTAGCTCAGGAAAAAACAAATTATGAGTGATTGCAAAATAAGAGGCTCTAATTAGTACCAGTAGGTTCCAAAGTACAAATATCTTCCAAATACAGAGTGAACAGAATAGCTCAGAATCTTTTAATTACTGCTGAGTAATTATATTCCTGTTAAATATGGGGAGAGTTAAGAAACTGGAGCTCTGTTTGGCTTTTAAAGACATTTAAAAAAACCCCAAACCTATCTATTGTTCAGTAAGGCCGTATTTATACAGCCCAGATGTGGAAAGCTGAGTATCAGTGGAATCTGTTTTCATTATTTAAGGACAATAGTGAAGAATTTGGGGATCGTGGATGCCGAGTTTCAGTCATCCCATATTGTGAGACTTGCCCTCAGAATGTAAATTGCTGTCTGATGAAGCTAGTAACTTGGGACCCAATAAGGTTACCTGTTTAGATTTTAAAAGCTTCTGAATCTAGCCCAACTGCTTTCCTGTTTCCTCCTGAACTCATTTTGGGGCTCCCCTCCTTTGGGACTTTGCCTTGGCTGTTTGTTCCACTTGATACGCTGGTTCTTTCCAGCCACATTCTACTCATCCTTTCACAGACCAGAACAGACTAGAACAAATCCTACGTATTCTGAGGCCACCTCAGCTCCAAGGACAGTAGTTCTCAAACTGTAGTGGAAGCCAAAATTAGGTACAGAGATTATAAATATGTAGATCCCCCTGCTCTAAAACTGGAGATTCTGATTTCACAAGTCTGGGGTGGAGCCTAGACGACACCTCTTTCAGAAGGTGCTCAGGTGATGCTGAGCTGTGTGGCTTCTATGACCCTTACTTTGAGAAAATGACACATTGTCCGGGTATCACTGGATGGCCAGGCTTGATTTCTAAGATAGGGAGTCTCCCCTACTTGTACATAAGTCTGAAGTCTGGTGGACACACCCTGAGGGCAGGGCCAGCTTCCCTTCTGGGGGTCCTTCACACAGTCTAGCCTTGCACATAGTAGGTCCTTAGTCAGGGCCCATGATCTAGAACCACAGATCAACCGTCTCATTGAACATGTTCTTTCTAAAAGGCATCCTTTTCCCAATGGATAGATGTATTTCAGGGATACTGGAGTCTGGCTTTTGAAAATGCTTTGTAGATGGACAAGTGTTAAACATATACAAGCAACTATTTTTTTTAAAAAGACAGTCACTACTAGAGTCATGAAATCTATTGAATCTAGTGGTTAATATATAGATGACAGGTTTATTTAGTATAAAATCATCATTACACGTGTACTAGGTCATTTTTCTTTGCACACAAATATCAGATTTATTTCCTTGATATCAACATCAAGTGTTGGCCAAATATTTATACATATTAGGTTGCTGTTTGAGCCAACTTATCTGTAGAGATATTTGGGCCCAGGAAATTTCTAGGGCTCCAGGGAAAATTAATGGAAATAGTTACTGAGAATTTCAGGGAGGCATTTGGTAGAGTGAGCCTTAAGTTTTTACCATTCTATGATTAGATAAACTAGATGACTTGTTTTACAGTGTGGTTTACAGTCCGGAAAGGACACTGGTCTTGGGAGTGAGGCACCCTGGGTACTAGTCTTAGTTCTACCGTTAACTTTCCCCATCTGTTCCATAGAAGTTGGGGCAGGTCATCTTTAAGCCTAGCTGGAAATGCCTGATTCTTTATATGAAAATACATCATTCAAATAACAATGTCAATGTGAGAAAGAGGAAGAAAGAAAGAAAAGGGAGTATTTCAAAGTTAGGGGAAGAAATACCCAGAACAAGTCATACCGTATTTCCCTGAAAATAAGACCGGGGCTGATATTAATTTTTGCTCCAAAAGATGCATTAGGGCTTATTTTCAGGGGATGTCTTATTTTTTCATATATAGCAATCTACATTTATGCATGAACAACAATCTACATTTATTCATTTATTCACGTACGAAAATCTACGCTTATTCAAATACAGTCATGTCATCTTCTTCTGGAACATCGTCATAACTCTCCAAACCCCGAATTCCAGCTTTAATTTCTTGTGACTCCATTTCCCGTAGAACAACTGGCCCCAATCTCTCATGTCCAGCAATAGAGCTCTCCTTAAATGAGCACTTCTTGTCCATGTAGGCTGCTCATAGTGCCTTGGTGACACAGCTGTCAATGATTTTATCCCATGAATTCTTCACCCAAGTCACGACTTCTTGCAGGCTAGGCTTCCCAGAGTTTGCACGCTGATTTCTCTCCATTCCATTTTCAATGTAGTCATTGATTTCCATGCGCAAATTGTCCTTGAAGGGCTTGTTTATTGCAATGTCAAGAGTCTGGAGATAGGCAGTCATTCCTGCGGGAATCATTATTTGATCTATTCTTCTCTCTGTGAGGAAGTTCTTCATGTCTTTAGCGTGGCGAGTGCTGGCTGAATCCCAGACTAACAGACCTCTTTGGCCACCTCGCAAAACAAGTGGCAGCATTAAATTGACCCTCTTCCTTATAACTGCTTGTGACCACCAGCCTTTTTCAGTTTCAAGACCATACATGCCTGAAACACATTCAACCTTATCTTTCTTACCTTTAGTGATGATTAGAGGTGGGGCTTTCTTTCCATCCAGACGAATTGCCAAAATACAGGTAACATGTGCACTTTCGTAACCAGTGGAGGGAATGTAGATTGACGAGGCACCCCTCTGATCAATTGTCGTTTGAAATCCTTGGCCCATAAACACTGCAGTTTCATCCATAGCTATCATGTTGGAGAGTTGGAATTTAGAAAAGTCGATGCCATCCCCAAAGGGCTAGAATGCAAGTGCACGTTTAATAACTTCAGTATCTTCCAGCTTGAACAGTGTTGTCGATCTTAGAGACAGTTCATATCGCTGAAGGAAGCCATCCATCCAGTGTTGTGATGTTTTGAATTCTTTTGCGGATATTTCTAACTGGGGTGCCATTGCAAGGGCAAATGCTTGAATATCTGCCCTGTTCACAGCCAAAGCCTTTGCTCTCCTGTCAGCAATCCATTCACAGATGATGTCTTCCAGCTCAGGAAATAATGGTTGCTGACCTGATCCACACTTGTGCATCTTAGCATTTCCCTCATCCGCCTGTTGACTGAGGTTACCGTACTCTGCTCACCATTTTCAGACCATTCGGAGATCCAATTTCTTCTCTTTGCAGAAAGCCGTAAGATTCTTGCCCCGGGAGTCCTCCATGATTCCTTTCTTGTACTCGATGGAATAGCTCTTTCTTTTCACACGCATCTTGTCGGAGGGTCAAAATATTATTCTCTTTGAATCTACCATTAAATCAAGTGTTAATTGAAGACTTACGAGACAGGAGTGGCAACAAAAATGATGACAGTTAAGAATGATGGTCCACACAAAAGCGACGAAAAATTGCAGGCACCGAAATTCAGAAAATGTTTCTTCTTTTCACACGAGTGCATTAAGTACGTCCATTACAACACATGACGTATTGAATTATGAAGATTCGTATTAGACACAACCACGTTCATTTGTTATCAAGTGCGCATGTTATTCGTGTGTTGTGTCTGTACTCCTATTGGTCGTTCGGCAATAAGTCTCAAGTTCATCTGTTTACATAGGTGTTTACCTCTCATCCAAAGGCGATCACTTGAGTATTTACAAATACTTAATTATAATTTATATGTCATTAATTTAAGTATTAATGTCAATAATATTTATTTATATTTAATTATATATTAATGTTATTATTTTATAATTAAATATGTCTATCGTGTGTTGCAATGGACGTACTAAATGCGTCCGTCTGCCTGACGATCTTAACGGGGGTTTATTTTTGGGGTAGGGCTTGTATAACAAGCATCCTGAAAAGTCATGCTAGGTCTTATTTTTGGGGAAATACGGTAGCATGTATAATGTATTGAATATTCTCTCACAGGAAACAGGGAAATGTATAAAGTCAGCTGTGACCAGATTTTCGGATGGTCTTCCAGATACAAAACCAGCAAAACACGAGGCAGGGCAATGGCTAGATGCAATTTGACCTGACAGATGGGCACAGCAGGGAACTGGGCTGCTGACAGGCAGAGCTAAAGAGCCCTCTGGGCAGTGGTATGCAGAAAATGCATATGTTCTCACAGCCTCACCCCAGTGCCTCAAACGCCAAGCTGTGCTCACAGCCTGTTGATTCTGAGCAGACTGTCAGGAAAATCTCGTCTTCAGGAATGGGAAGGCGGCATGAGTGGCAGGGAAGATTGGAAGCATACTTGGGGTGTTTGTTCTTGGATCTCTCCTATCATCTTCAGCTCCCACACATCTTAATTAAACTGTCGATGGAGGATTAAGTGTCTCTGGGTTGGGGCTGCCAAGAAGCCCTGGGCCGCCATGGGGACCAGAAGCCAGATTTTTCAGAAATTATGGTAGAATTCTTGTCTCACTATTCTCTCCGTCTGCCTTATGGGGGGGACGGTAGGTAATCTTGTCTCCCCACCCACCAAAGTCCTGACTCTTAAAGAAACAAGGCCAAAGGAAACAAAGGGTTGAATAAGATTTAAAGTTCTAGTGCTGAACTTATTCTCAAGGTCAGAGTCACAGAGACGGAAGGGCTCATGGGACATATCTTGTCAGTGCTCTTTGTACAGGTAAACAAACTGAGGCCCACAGTGTGACAGTGAATGATCCAGTGTCACATGGCTTGTTAGTGGCAGAGCCTGGGGTAAAACCCTGGTCTCCAGATTGCACACCTAGTTTCCACTGCAACCAGCTTCCACCCTCATTTTAGGCTTTATATATCTTACTAGCTGTGGGACCTCTCTGAGTAAGCCTCAGCGCTCCTCTCCTGACAACTGTGATAACAGTACCCACTGCACAATGTTGTCATGCAGATTATGAGAACAGAGGTAAAATGAATAACCCAGTGCCCGGCACGTGGTAAAATAAGACCGGGTCTCATATTAATGTTTGCTCCAAAAGACGCATTAGGGCTTATGTTCAGGGGATGTCATCCTGAAAAATCAATGCGAGGGTTTATTTTCCGGTTAGGTCATATTTTCGGGGAAACATGGTAGGTATTGTATAAGTGATGCAATGACTACTTATTTTTTAGGTTTTACTTTAGAGTAGAAGTGCCCAGTACCAGTTCCATTACTACATATGTGACAAACACTGATATCAATCAAGGAGTTATTTCACACTGAGCCCAGATGTAAAATCCTCCACAACATGGAACTCTAGGCAACCACTACTGGTCAATCAGTTAGCACATGAAACCATAACTTGTTTGCCACCAGCATAGTAGGCCTGGTTAAGGCACAGAGCTTGTAGAATATGAACTGCCTTGGTTCTAGATTCCTAACTTTTCCTGTGGACAAGAGGTAGAAATATGTCAACTGACATGGTTATTAACAGAGAACTTTGAAGTCTTAAGTCCCAGATGTGCCTCTAATTAGCTTGGGTATGCTCATTTTCTTTTCTTGGCCTCAGTTTCCTCAAATACAAAAGGGAGGTTTGGATTAGATCTGTCCACAGACCCATTTGGTAACCTGCGTGATCTTTTTCAAAACATGTATCAGCTAATGACACCACCCCATTAGGAGAGTGTGGTTCAGAGGCCAGGATCATTGGTTGGAGGGAGGAAACTCGGATTTTGTACCCATCCTTGACATTTGCATCGTGAATTGCTTGAATCTCAATTTCTTATCCACGAAGTGGACACCATATCTCTGTTCTGCCTTAGGCCACAGGTGACACGTAAATTAGACTATGGATGTGAAAGTGCTTTAGGGACTGTGACATGCTAATATATTAAGGACAATAGTGTGGGTATATGTTGGGTAAGTGAATCGAGTGATCCCCTAACTTCATCAGCAGGGCCTGAGACATAGGGCTGACTATGGACAAATATCAGGCCTCTCTTTCAGACTTTGGTTGCAGGCTAAAACTGTCAGAAAATACTCATGAGATTACAAGAGCTTTTTCTACTTACTGGTTGGGTAAGCTTAAGCAAGTCACGTCTCTCTCTCTAAAATGACAGACTCTGACCAAGTAACTTCTAAGTTACCTTCTTGCTCCAATAGTGGATGATTTTAGCCTTGGAGTCTGGATCAGACCTGGTTAAGGCTTTTGTCCCTTTCCTGCCTGATGTACTGACACAGAGCCCATGATCAAGAAACTGACACAGCTTCCTGTTGGTTCACTCAGGGCCTGGGGTTTGCTCCAGGAAATTGCAGTGAGAGCCCACTGGGATCCCTACTCTCTTGCCTGAGGCAGTGCCGAGGCTTACCTTCCATTTTCCTTCTGCTACTTATAAGCTGGGTGACCTTGGGCAATTACTTTTACTCTCTGAGCCTCATCTATAAAATGGGGATAACAAATCCCTAATTCACCACTAAGGAGAGGATTAAATGAGGTAATTCATAGAGGATGTGCTTAGTACAGGACCAGATTCATAGTAAGCGTTAAGTAAGTGGTAATAACTGCTTATTGTTTTTATTTGATCAATAAGTGGTAGCTCCACGTGCTGTTTGTTCAACTCTCAGGATGAACACATACACAGTCCAGGGAACTGAAGGGGTTCTTGCTTTCTGACATTTATTGAAGTTGTTCTTTTTGCCTAGAATATAATTAGCCTACCCAGGTCTGATCTGGTTTCACGATGTTTAGAAATGTTACAGGTCTATCTTTTGTGCCTGCAATCCCTACCCAGCCGCCCTTGCTGCCTATAATATCATGCTCTTTAACGAGAAGGATATTTTCATGCAGTAATGGGTCCCTTTTGCGGAAGTGCCTTGGGACCAGAGAGGTCCCTTCATGATGGCGCCCAAATGTCTGTCCCTCTCTGAAGCCCTAATGGTAAATGAAGACTCCATTCACTGTTCTTTGTTTCCCTTGTATTTTCGATGCCTCATCTCTTTTAATTTCATAATGACTCTTTGAGAAAGACATTTTTCTCCTCATTTTACAGATGAGGAAATGGTGTCAGAGAGGCTAAGTGCCATAGAAAGGTAAAGGATGGAGCCAGGTTCGGGACCTAGGTCTGGCTGATGCTAAGTTGTATGCTCCTAAGCTCTCGGCTCTTCTTTCTTCACTCACTGCCTCCAGCCACATGACATCTCCACCACCTCCACCCCCACGTCCCATTTTCCCTCTCTCCTGCCAGTGTTTAATGGACCACCTATTCCAGTAATTGTTTCCCATATACCAGCTCCTATTGAGCAAGTCTCCGAGGAGGAGACACAAAGGACATCAGGTTGGGACCTTGTCCCTACGCTGTTCCTAATCACTTACAAGACTGTAAGGTCCTGGGGGTATGAGGAGGGAGGGAATCGAATGTCATGTCCTCTGTAGCCCTGAGGGAACACGGCACAGACTGGCCCGTGTAAGGGGGCTGAGGCAGTGCAAGACCTTTGAAGTCCCCATAAATAAAGGAATGTAAATTTCTCAGGGATCTGTAGTAAGTTGAGAAAGGTTCTCAGTTTCTCTGACTTGCTCTCAGTGCCTGTGATCTCTTGCTCTTTAATGAAAAGGGTACTTGAATGACAATAGTGGTCCCCTTTTGTGAACGTGCCTTGGAACAAGGGATAGCCCTACCCTGAAGAACTCCTTAGTGGATCCTGCTTCCAGCGTCCCATATGCGATTTCCGTCTGCTTCGCTAGGTCCTCGGCACTCTCGATGGGTGACACCATCCTCTCCACGGTCAGGAAGGCAGCCAGGTTGGCTGTGTAGGAGGAGATGATGATTAAGGTGAAGAACCACCAGACGCCACCAACAATGCGTCCGGACAGAGACCTGAAGGCCAGAGGGAAGAGGTGTCAGAAGCACAGACGTCAATTCCAGGAGGCAGTGAGGAGGGCTGAGGGCTACCCTGAGTCCTGTCAGCAGAGCTGGCAAGCCCGATTGCACCCTTCTCCTCTGTCAGCAAGACAGGAGAATTCAATGTCAGAGATTCTCCTCTGCAGTTCTTTCCTTATCGTGAATAAGGACCTGTGGGGTTGCTGTCCTTCAGGGGTGATAAAGCCCTACAGGCACATATTCACACTTACTTTCTCTCTCTCTCTCTCTCTCACACACACACACACACACGTGCCAGCAAAGGCACAGATATGTCAGCACTTGCCCTCCAACTCACAAACACATGGAAACCCCCTGTTCAATGCAGTTACATATACACCACACGTTTGTGCCTACATATACGAATGCAAATGCATGTATACTCCTAATGCACATATTTGATCACGTTCAGAGATGTTTTCAGACTGCCTTCTCCTTTCGGCCAAGGCTGCCGAAATGACGGACTAGGAAAAGGGAAGCGAGGACATACTGGAAACAAAGGAGAACGACAGCACTGCAGCCACTTTGGGGAATGTCACCACAGTGTGCAGCCACAGTTCTCCCCACTATCACCGAAAAAGAGAATGTGGCGGAAATAAAAGACAAAGGATATTTTGTTCTGAATCAAATGGCAAATATGACAATGATACATGAAGTGGGAAATTTATCCTTAACCTTCTTAAGAGTCCTATTCTCCACTCATATGCCCAAAACCATGAAGAGAAACATGACCAGTCAAGAGTTCCACTGTGATCTTTTGGATTTGGTAACAAGATTTCCAAAAGATATTATACATGATTTTGATGTCGTATGGGGTGGTTTATGTGGTGGACAGAGAGGACATCAAATTAAATCCTATAGTGATAAAGTTATTTGCGTTCCCTTTCTCTTTCCATCCTGCTCAGTTGCCACCCTGGAGCTGCTGTACTCTTAAGCCCTTTCCAACCTGTGATCTGACAGCTTCTAGCTCAGAGCCTTCAATATCATAACAACCAGAGAAATCACCAACGCAACCCAGGACTTCTACAGATAAACTCCAGCGTCCCAAAGCACAGGGCCTGCAGGCTTGCTTGCTCATTCTACACTGTTTCAAAACCTTGTTTGACCCTCTCTGTACTATTCCCATGTTCCTGTGTGCTGCACTTTGTTTCAGTTTCTTGGAGACTTCCTCTCCACTTTAGGCACATAGTACTCCAAGAAATCCCACAAATACTCATTATTACTTGCTATATGGACAATAATGTTCCCAGACGCTTCACACGAAGAGGGAAGTAAGAGGAGACTTGTTCAAAGGAATGAGACCAGGAGAGTGGAGGAAAGCTATGTCCTATGAGGACGAGCTCAGGAAGTGGGGACATTTGATTAGGAGAAAAGACTGGAAGAGATGTGTTCAGTGAAGGAGAGGTGTGTTCACTGATGTGAGCCGTGTACCACATGACCCGATTTAGGCGCATTTGGCAGAAGTTCCAGGAAACACTAAATATGAGGAAGATGATTTGATGGGCAGGGTAGTGCACCAATGGCTGTCCTGGGGGGAGAGTGATTCCCCCATTTCTGAAGATGTTCAAGTGGTGAGCCACTCACAGCGATGTTGCGCTTGGTGCCGACTCTTGGTCCTCCAGGGTACCAAGTGCTGGGGACCCAAATCTAAGTAAGACAGAGGAGGAGTCAGGCATCGCGAGGGGCCGGAGACCAGCCGCTTCCTCTCACTCCCGCCAACTCCGAGATGCTATGATTTGAAACCACAGGTGGAACAGGATGCACGGCTCCCACAGGATAATCAAGCACAGTGAAACACAGAGGCAGCGTCACTGCTCTGACTCCCCAAGATTAGGGCGCAGTTGGACACAAAAATCACATCAGCCTTTGACTATCCATTCCAGTGCTCTTTTCACCTTAGCATGTGGCAAATGCAAGTGTGCAGGCTTGTGTGAAGCTGCTGCTCCTCTCCCCCCAATTCTGGATGACCACAATGGGGTCTGACTTGGACTTGGTGTCTCTCTTCCCATGCCTCTGCCTGGGGAGTCAGTTCTCCACGAGGCTCCCTGAGTGATCTTTTTAAAAACATTAATTGTGTCATGTTGCTCCCCTGCTTAAAACCCATCAAAGCCCTCCTCTTACACATGGAATAAAATCCTAACCCCTTGGTGACTCCTAAGGCCCTGTGTGGTCTGGCCCTGGCTTGCTGTCCAGTGTCATCCCATAATATGCTTTCTGTTCTCTGGTTACGGATGGCTTTGTCTGGTCCTTCAAACTCAAAAGGCTCCCCCGCTTTCCACATGCTGCTGTTTCCCCCGATCGATGCGTCGGTCCTGTTCATCTGTCATACCTCATCCTAGCCGTCCGTTTTTCACCATCCAAATGCTAAGACTCTCAGAGCCCCATGCGGCTCACATAGCAGTTGAAATCTGACATCTCTTTGTGTGATTGTTTGACTGTCTGCTGTTCCCCTAGACCATAAACTCCATGAGAGTAAAGGAACCTTCTAGTTCTTTTGGGCAGTGTTATATCTCCAGCATGGAGCGCACAGTAGGCCTCAATAATAAGTGAATGCACGAATGCTGCCACTTTTGTAGCCTGGTGGCTCTGCTCACATTGAATCCTAGAGACCAGGCATAGTTTTCAGGGTCAGAAGAATCCAAACCTGCTTGTGGCCCAGGATTTCTGGAGTGGTCGCCTTGAACCAATTGTTCAGGATGGCTACCTCCTCCTCCAATGTTACGGAACTGAGAGACCCAGCTGAGGCATCCCAAGTGGGAGACCCTCTAGTGAAGCTGAAGGGCCTCCCAGGAACGTTCTAGGCCTCCAGCTCCTCCTTCCCCGTTCTCCTTTAATTAAGATGCATCTGCTGGGTGTTGAGAGCCCTTACCCTGAATGTTATTCCCCACATCCCCACATACTTAACGCAGAGACCCAAGGAAGAGTCTGTTGCTTAACAGCCAGCAAGTGTCATCTGTGGAATAACTAGAGGGCTGGGGGAAGGGACTCTTCAAAATGCGACACGATTCTAATGCGTCATTTGCATGTGGTCCACAGGACGGGAACTTGAGTGTGAGGCAATGCCCCACCTTCAGTTCAGACCTGGTACAGGCAAAGTTGGGCCTCGATCAACTGCCTTTTCCCAGCTTCACACCAGAGGCAGGGAGCTGGAGTTACTAGAGGCCAAGGCTGAAGAGGAGCATTTGCTATTTCACTAACCAGCCCCACGACCTTGGCAAGTAGCCTGCCCAGCTGGGTCTCAGGATTCTTCCTCTATAAAATGGGTGAGACTAACTCAACTTTATGGTAAGAAGTCAGAACTTTCAGAACTAGAAAGACTCTTAGTCCATTCTTTTCCTTTAACTGATGCAAGCTATTGGAATTTAAATGGTACAGGGGAAAGCCCTCTGAAAAGGGCTATTGAAATCCGAGATATTATTTTTCTGATGATGATGATTCTCGCAGGGAGCCACAGGGCAAAGCGGTACTTTTCTTAGTAGAGAAAGGACAGCTGTGATCTGAACACCTTGGAGGCCTACCTAGTCACCTGAATTTTATTAGTCTCATAACTTGGCATAGCCACTTCCCAAATTCCCTAGGTAATTGAGGAATCCCTTATGTGTCTCCAGAATTGGCCACAACTTAGGATGCTTGTTGGATGCATTACTTGAATTTCATGCATAGCCCTGTGGACGGAAAAGGAATGAATATCTGTATCTTGCAGATGAAAAAACTGCAGTTGAGAGACGTAAAGTAACTTGCCCAGGTTCATACAGTGAGGCAATGGCAGAGCCGGGACAAGCGACCAGGACTTGACACTTCCTGTTCATCCCTGTAGCCACTTCCTTTCTCACCAAATTCTGATTCATTTATAGATGGGCTTGGGCTTCTTCTACCCATGATGCCTCTGTGATGTTGGATCACAGACAATACTCACTTCTTGTAAAGCTCAGTGGATCCTTTGGGATCCCCAGAAAGCAGTCTCACTTCCAATGTCTTCAAAGAATTGGAAATCTATTTGTATTTGTTTTCTATAGCTGTATAACAAATCACCACAAACTTAGTGGCTTCTAACAATGCTCAGTTATTATCTCACAGTTCTGTTAGGTCAGAAGTCTGGGTTAGGGGGTCTAGATTCTCTGTTCAGGGTCTCACCAGGTTGAAATCAAGGTGTTGGTTGGTGCTGTTCCCATCTGGAACTCAGAGTGCTCTCTCAAGATCACTGGTTGTTTGCAGAACTCATCTTGTGGTTGTGGGACTGAAGTCATCATTTCCTTGCTGGCTGTCAGCCAGGGGCTGCTCTCAGCTTCTACGGGCTGCCTGAATTCTCCTGCAGCTTCAAACCAGCAATAGTGTGGCAAATTCCTCTCGTTCTTTGAATCTCTTTGACTTTTAGTAGCTGGAGAAAACTCTCTGCTTTTAAAGGGCTCATCGCTGGGCAGGCCCATCTCCATCAATCTTAATCTCTGTCAATTTTAAAGTCATCTGATTTGGGATTTTAATTACATCTGTAAATCTTCACAGCAGTACCTAGGTTAGTGTTTGAATAACCACAAGATGGGCTCTTTAGAATCCTTTGTACCATGCTATGTCTTCATTCATTTTACAAGCATTTCTTGTATGGCAGGCACTGCTGGGCATTTGGGAGATAAAAGTGATACACAACAGTCTCTCCCTTCCATGGAGAAGATGAGAAGTATAGCCTAGTGAGCAAAACATTAGCTTTGCAGTCAGACACGTGATTCTTTGTGCTCAGCACAGTGTTTGGCGCAGAGTAAGCACTCGGTAGAGCCATCGCCACCGTCTTATATAAATATCATCAATGGTAATTATAGTACTGTCTTAATTATGTGACAAGTAAGAAAGCAGCACTAAAGGAAAACAAAAGGGCTTGTTAATTACTCTGTTGGCAGAGGTCAGGGAAAGTTACCAGAGAGGACAAACTTGTGCTAGGTTTTGAAGTATTAGAAGGGGATTATCACGCTGAACAGGTGCAGGGGTGGGAGAAGGCACAGCAGATAGACGTAAAAAGGAGGAGGTGGTGGGCTACCATTTTCTCTGTACACTTCCCAACATCTGCCAACAGAACACTGAAAACCTTTTTGTTTTCCCATCACACCCCAGTTATTCTGCTATTATAGTTCCAACCATGCTGCAAAACAACCATGATTTGTTCAAGATGTTACTATGATTATTACTTATGGTACTTAGTGATTGACCAAGATGATGATGGGTTGAACTAAAGCAGAACCCATAGGAATTGGAGGGGAAGGCTGACTAAAGAGACGACAAGATCAAATGGATAGGATTTGGTGATTCACGGGAGCAAGGGCTGTGAAGGGGAAAATGCTCCAACAACCGGTCATGCCTACTGGACGAAGACATTCTGACATGGGCTTGGGAGTTAGACGGTGACCGCAAGCTGTCTCTTCTTGCAAATGATGTTTTTTTCCTTTTGTTAACAAGATACTAAATGTGTCATTAAATGCATACTTGATGCTAGTGGAAGATCATGAGGATCTGATTGGATCATTCTCTGGGTTCTGATAGTTAGGCATTTCCTGCCCTGGTCACAGATTCACTCCTTTAAATGTGTATTTCTAATCTCACAGCTTTGACGTGTTGCTCTCAACCAGAGGTTAGCAAACTTTTTCTACAAAAGGCCAAGTAATAAGTATCTCATGCTTTACAGTCTCTGTTGTACGACTTCCCTCCCCTGTTGTACTATGAAACCAGCCACAGATGATATGCAAACACGTGCACACGGCTGTGGCCCAATAAAAGCGTAATTACAAAAACAGGTAGCAGGCTGGATTTGGCCTATGGGCCATAGTTAGCTGATTCCTGCCCTCAATGCTACTGTGCATCTCAGAGACCTTTGATTTAAGTTAACATGCAACAGTAGTCAAGAAATTTTTTTAAATCACCTATCTAGTTATTAGTATCTCCACACAAATGCCCAGATAAAATAATGCAGTGATTCATTTGATAGTTATTTTTGTCCTATCCTTAGGAAGAAAGTAGAGGGCACTGGTCAAGAGAATGGGCGTGTGGGTCAGACAAAACAGGACGGGCATGTCACTAAGTCTGCTTGTGCTTGTTTCTTTACAAAATGCACTAACAGTACTCATTTCCAAGGTATTCCTAAGAATGCAAAAAGATAATGCAAATAAAGCATGTAGCAGAGTGCCTGGCACAGCGTGAGCATTTCAGGATGGGGTATGCAGACAGTGTGAGAATCAGTGATCTGGGTGGAGGTGGGAGAGCAGGTACTGTGGCCGGACGTCTCAGGAAAGCAGATACTCAGAGCTGGTGTAGGGAGTGGAAAGTTATTAAACAGCACTCAACTTTTGATCCCATCAACCTCCTCTCCAGGACATCTCTGACAAGGAAGTGGGTATGGACATTCTTCTTTACTTCAAAAGCATGTCTCGTTATCCCCAAGAGGAAGAGGATGGAAGGGATGCCTCCTGTGTGCCTTCATTCAGCTGAGCTCCAGGGGTCACTGAGCTCAAGTTCTTCTCTTTATCATCTGCTTCAAATAGCTATTTCTAAAAAGTAATGGAAACGGGCAGGAAGGCAGCTACTCAGATGGCCTGCCTCTAAATTACTGGGAGAAAAAAAAATTCATCTTGACTAATTATTGAGCTGAGCTATGTTCAGAGAGAGGCTCATTTGGTATCGGGCATCGAGGTTCCTAGATCAGGGTAAACAGCTCTGGCCAAATGCAACAATTCCACTGATGAGGCCACTTCATCCAAGATGCTGCGTCTCGATGGCAAATCATCTCATTTGTCACCAGCTGCAAATCACTCGGCACTTCTCTGGCAGAGCTGGCGTGATTCATGTTAATTGCCCAGCTGCCGGTCACTGTGTTCCAGCACTGCGGCAGGGGGAGGGCCCTGGACTCTTGTGACCAGTGCCCAGGGTGGGGATCTGGGGGCTGGACAACAAGCGCTAAGGAAAGCCCAGTACGTTGTAAGCTCGTGTACTGTTCTAGCATTTGCAGAGCTATGTTTTAAAGAGGCACGGTCTTCTATTTCTGTTTTCCCCCCCATTTAGACAGGAATGGAGTGTGGGCCCAATTTGCAAAAGAATGGATGTAAACCAATTCACTTATATTTTAAAATTTAGTACTTTGCTTCACCCTCTACGCCTTGGATTCCACACCTGAAAATGGAGATAATGAATTTCATCTCATGAATTGTGAGAATTCAATGAGTAAGTCATGTCTTGTACTTGGCACAGAAACAGTAGGACTCACGATGTCACCTGTGATGGTGATGATGATGGTGATGATGATGATTTCTTTTGGAAACACTCCTCTTAACTGCTAGGTCCCCACACTCTCCTCGGTCTCCTCCTGCCTTGCTGGTCGGTCCTTCTTAGTCTCCGTTGCTAGTTCTTCCTTTCTGCTTAATCTCAAGCTCTTTTGCCCAGAACGCGGGCCTCATTCCTCTTCCCAGCTACAGGCCCGACATGATCTCCTCCAGCCCCACAGCCGTTATAGGTAGATGCTGGTAATGCCCCAATTTAAATCTCAATCCCTCTCCTGAACTATTAACACGTGTATCTGCCCATTTCACACCTCAGACATGAAATATTCAAAACAAAATTCTTCATGAACTCCCACCAAAGAGCCCAAAATAAATGCAATGTAACGTGTGCTCCATTGTCCCCCTCTCAGAAAATGGCACCACTGCCCATCTCGCTATTCAAGCCAAACACCAGGGAGACGTTTCTGACTTGTCTCTTTCCCTCACCCTCACGCCCAGCTCATCAAATCCTACCATCCCTATGGTTCTGAATAACATTCTAGATACTAGATATTAGTATCACATTTCCTGGCTTCTTCTTTTTTCCTTGTATAGCCCCTGTCTACACAATAGCCAGAGGGATTTTTTTTTTTTAAATTAAAGTTTATTGGCGTGACAATTGTTACTAAAGTTATATTGGTTTCGGGCATACAATACTGTAATACATCATCTATATATCACATTGTGGGTTCACCACCCAGAGTCAGTTCTCCTTTCATCACCATATATTTGATCCCTTTTACCCTCATATCTACCACCTCTATCCTCTACCCTCTGGTAACCAATAAACTATTGTCTGTGTCTATGAGTTTTCATTTCTTCATTTGTTTGTCTTGTTCCTTTGTTGTTTTCAGTTTTATATCCCACATATCAATGAAATCATACGGTTCTCGACTTTTTCTGTCTGACTTATTTCGTTTAGCATTGTCATCTCAAGATCCATCCAGGTTGTCACAAATGGCACTATTTCATTTTTTAAAACTGTAAATAGGATCATGTTGTTCTCCACCCCACCTAAAATCTGTCACAATTAGAAAATAAATCCAAGTGCCCTGCCAAGGTCAACCTGATCCGGACCACCTCTGTTCTCATCCTGTGCCACCTGTCCTGCTCTGGCTGTGTTCCAGTCTCGTTGGTCTTCTTGCAACACACCACATTCTTTCCCACATCCAGACATGTATTGTTCCGTCTGCCTGGAACTCACCTCTCTGAAATTGTCCCAAACTTGCCTCTGTCTACCCTTCATGTCATATTCAAACATTACCTCCTCACATACACCACTCTAAGTATTGTCTCTGTCACCTGTATCTCTCTCCTCTTGTTCCTTTTCTTCATAGCACTTATCAAAGTCGAAAGTGATCTTTATGTAATTATGTATTTATTGATTGTTTGGTCTATTCATTGATCATCTGTCTCCCTCCACTAAAGTGTAAGTTCCGTGAGGGCAGGGGTCTTATCTGTGTCATTCTGCTGCAGGGATACTTCTATGTTCCTGGTACCTAGCATGTTGCCTGGCACATAGTAGGTACTCAATGAACATATACTGAAGAAATGAGTGATTGAGGACTGAATACACACACACACACACACACACACACACACACACACACACCGGGGGTGCCAAAAAAAAGCATATACATATTTTAAGAGATGTTAACACTTTGGTCAGTGTTGCTCAAGCAGCAGTTCACCATAATCAGAAGTGTCTGGAAGCTGATGGTAACCACTTTGAGCACCTCTTGTAATTGCAGAAGTCAAACGTGACTTGTATTCCTCTTTTGTTATCGGTACATATTAATACAGTTTTTTTTCCTTTCTTAAAATGGCATCCTGCCAAAAAAAGTGTACACATTTTAAGAAAGGAAAACTATATTAAAATTGTAATACTCAATATATACCGATAACAAAAGATATTCACGTTTGACTTTTGCAATTACAAAGGTGCTCAAAGTGGTTACCATGAGGGTCCAGACACTTCTGATTACAGCAAACTACTGCTTGGGCAACATTGACCAAAGTGTCCACTTGTATACATTTTTTGGGTATCTATATCTATATCATCTATATCTCAAGCCTGATAAGAAATACCTATGAAGTTTCCTTCAAGGAAATCAATTGAATCGAATGAATGTGACCCTCACAGAAGCAACTCTGATACTTGGCTGTGACCAGCATGAGCAATCACTGATTAAGTGCTAAAGAAGTGCAGAGGTGGGAAAAGCCATGCCCACCTAGGAAAAATCTGAAAAGGTGGCATGGAAGAGGAGCCGTTTAACTGGAATATGCAGGGCAGGCAGACTTTGAACATTCTGAAATAGAAAGAAAGGACTTTCCTGGAGCAGGAGCAGCCTGTGCGATGGTGTGGAGGTGAGACAAGGATATAAATGAGCGAGAAATTCACTTTGCCCAAAACTTATTAACCACCTAGCAGCTGCTGTCTCTGAGAACCTGCTTGGAGCTGGAAACTGCAGAAGGTACTTCACATCCATTTATCTAATCCCCATCACTCTCTTCAGGCCAGGTAGGCATGTCCCCTTTTGATAAGGGAGGAAACCAAGGTTCAGACAGATGAAATAAATAAGGTCACAAAACAAGTGACGGAGCTTGAATGTGAACCCTGATTCATCGAATCCCAATGGGATGATTTCACTGTGCTGAAAGTGGGTCCAGTTTGGACCAGGGCCACCACCCTCATCTCTCAAGCTTTGCCTTCTCAGGTCCCCGGCACCACTTATCCACAGTTCCTAGACACAAAGGAATAATACTTGGCACCACATTCGTGTTAAAAAACGGGACTTCCTCCATATGTATTTTTGGGTTTAAGTTCTTAGAAGAAGCCACTCTCTTTTTATAGCTAGCTGCCTACTGGCCAGCCCATAATACCAAAACATATGCTTGTGCAGCATCCAAAGTCCTTCCTAGAGCTGCTACAATTCTCTGATCCACCAGCTGGTTTCAGAAGTGGGCGGGCTCCAAGGGCTGGGGTCCCTGCCTGCATAGCCCAGGTGAGGGCCTGGGTTGTCATCTGTGGTCCAGCACATCTGGAAATGGAAGTCCGTAGAGTTGGAGGCATATTTAAATGTAGAATGTATGGGCTTTTAAAAAAGAGACCCTGACCCATCAGCAAATGGCAGATAAAATAACCACGCATGCTTTAATTAAGCACAAAGCACACAGTAAAAGGACAGTTTTACTGAAAATAACCCGTTGAAAGTCCTCCATTTGCCAGATATTTTTTCACTCTACCCAGTTCCCCGTATGCTTAACCACTCCCTCCTACATAGTCCCAATCAAGCTAGCAGGGCAGCCCAGAGACCATCTCTCTTCTTCACCTCACCCAACCCAACCCCTTCCTCTCCAGTCATTTCATCAAAGAGACACTCAGCTATTTCTGAGACACTGAAGGGAATTACTAAGTAAGAAATGAAAAGTTGTACAGACTCTGCTACAGTTGCTCCCGCCGTTTATTAACTGTGTGATTTGGGGCATGTGGTTTCACATCTCTGAGCTTCCGTTACATCCATGAAATGGGGATAAAAACAGGAAAAACCTAAAACCACTGTTGTGAGGATGAGCTGTACTATGCTTAGCAGGGTGCCTGGAATAGAGGAAATGCCTGGTAGAAGCAGCTACTACTGTTCAGAAATGTGTGGCATATATACACAATGGAATACTATTTGGCGGTAAGAAAAGATGATATAGGAACATTTGTGACAACATGGATGGATCTTGAGAGTGCAATGCTGAGCGAAATAAGTCAGACAGAAAAAGCAGAGAACCATGTGATTTCACTGATATGTGGTATATAAACCAAAAACAACAAAAGAACAAGACAAACAAATGAGAAACAGAAACTCATAGACACAGACAATAGTTTAGTGGTTACCAGAGGGTAAGGGGGGTGAGGGGTGGGAGATGAGGGTAAGGGGGATCAAATATATAGTGATGGAAGGAAAACTGACTCTGGATGGTGAACACACAATGGGATTTATAGATGATGTAATACAGAATTGTACACCTGAAATCTATGTAATTTTACTAACAATTGTCACCCCAATAAATTTAAAAAAAATAAAATCAAAATTTATTCAATCATGAAAAAAAAAAAGAGAAATTAAAGAGGACAGGGAAAGAAGCTTTCAGTATGCTAAGTAAAAAAAGCAGGTTATAGAACAGACTATACTACATGGCCCCCTTTGAAAACTCAAGTCTGGCAGACGATAATCTGGACGTATATAAACTATTACGGAAGCCAGTTATCTAGGTGGCTGGCTTATGGGCTTTTGCTACCATCTTCTATTTTTTTGATTTTCTAAATGAATACCTATATTTATAATACATAGAAAACCTAGAGCATAGTGGTGAAAATTATGGACCGTAGGACCGCCCAACCTGGGTTCAAATCCCAGTGTCTTCTCTCAGTGGCTGTGTAACCTTGGGAAAGTGGCCCAGCCCCTCTGAGTCTCAGGTCACTCATCTGTAAAATGGAGAGAATAGCAATACCGCTTCATGTCAGCCATTAAGTGTTGTTGTTCTTTCATCACTAACTTGGTGGGTGACAAAGAGTTAGGAAGAGGGAAGGAAGGGATTGATACAGGCGGGGAAGTGAAGGAAAGTCTCTCTGAGGTGGGTGATACTGAAGCTGAGAGCTGAAGGTTGAGAACGATGTAAATGTGTGAAGAACGTGGAGGAACAACATTCTAGACAGAGGAAACAGGAAGTGCAGAGGTTCTGGAGCAGGAAGTGGCTTCCTGTGTTCAAGGTCATTGACATCCTAGGATGAGTCTGGAGAGCGAGGCAGGGACTAGATCAAGCAGCGTGTCTGGAGCCAAGGGCATGGACCCTGGCTCCAAGGCAACCTCCTCTGCGAAGCCTGCCTGGCGGCTGCTTCCTACACACTCCTCATTACTCTGCTCTCTTCTACTTTCCCATCAGCCCCACTCCTTGTTCTGCTCTTTTTCACTGTTATCACGACACTAAATTATCGTTTATGGAATTTTAGATCTCTTTATAATTCCCTAGAACCTAATACAGTCTCCGTAGTTGCGAGTAAAGATGAAACTCTGTAAGTAGGCAATTTGTAATGCTTTTTCTTTTCTTCTGAGCTATCTATACAGGAAAATATTTCTTAAGCTAACCAATAGCAAAAACACGATTGCATGAGGAATCACTTATTCTATGAAATAATGAAAGTGATTTCAAAAACTTTAAAAGCACCCTTTTAAAGAAATGGGCATCTCAGATATAGCCAGTACTTCTGGTCATAAAATCGTGTTCCTTCAGAATCTTTGCTATGCAAAGTGGTTGTCATAGAGAAAATTACTGCATAAAGTTAAAACAATAAAATTATCTTTTAAATATTGTAAAAGGCTGTTGCTCTCACAAGTTTAGGCAGAACAGTGAGGTCACATGTGGGTGTTGTTTTAAACTAGTGAGTCTGTGGTAACTAATGAACACAGCAATAGAAAACTAAAGCATGACTGGAAATCACTGTGTCATGTTCCTTTAAACCATTGCTTACGTCTACCACTTGAGCATGGCTGCAATAAATCCCTAACCCGTTGTTCTGTTCTAGCCTCATCCTCCACGCTTCCCCTTTCTGTTCTCTGGATGAAGTCAGTAGTTATGAGTAAAAGCTGTGGTGTCAGGCTGCTTGGGATCAAAAGCCGTTCTGCCAAGCGCTAGGGGTGACTTTGGACAAGTTTCCTGACCGCACTAAGCTTCAGTTTCTTCACCCACAAAACGGGAGGTGGAGGGCAGAAAATTGCCTCCCCACCAAGGCATCCAAGCCTCAATCCCTAGAACTTGCGAATGCATTGCATTACGTGACAGAAGAGACTTTTCAGATAGACTTCAGGTTAGGGACCTTGAAACAGGGTGATTATCCAGGTGGACTAATATAATCACATTGGCCTTTGAAGGTGGAAGAGAGTTAGTCAAAGAGATGAGACAGAAGAAGAGCCAAGAGAGATTCAAAGTGTGAGGGATTTGGTCCTGCATTTCTGGCTTTGAAGATAGAGGAAGAGGGCCACGAACCGAGGAATGAGGAGGCTAGGAAGATCCCTTAGCTGAAAACCATCAAGAAAACAAGGCCCTGCGTCCTAGAACCACAAGAATTCAAATCTGCTAAGAACCTGAATGAGGAAGATAAGGAAATGGATTTTGCCCTAGAGCTCCCAGAAAAGAATACAGCCCTGTCACCACCTTTTAGGCCAATGAGACGCATACTGAACTTCTGACCTACAGAACCATAAGATAATACATTTGTGTTGTTTTAAGTTGCTAACTTTTGTTATGGCAGCAATAGAAAACTAATACAGGGAATGCTATGAAGAAGAAATCCATGCAAGTCATACAGGACAGAGACTGGCATATAGTAAGTGCTTAATCCATGATATTTTTTCTCACTACTATTTTTATTAGTCATTCACTACTCTGACCACACTCATCTTCCCTGTTTGTTCTATGTGCTTTCGATTGTGTTCACCTCTTAGTTCTTTCTTCTTTATGCACGTCCTTAGGTATATCCTTCCCAACTTCAAAATCCAGTTCAGATGACATCTCCAAGATTTTCCCAAGGGTTTCTGCAGGGCGCAGTCTCTTCCAATGCAGCACTTCTTTTGTCCCTTTGCGAGCTATTATATTTATTTAAATCCTAGTTTGTACGAAGGGTTTTCTCCCTTTATTAAATACTTTAAGCAAATCTTTGCTTAAAACAACCAAGTATATTTGTTGCTCTATCCTTTGAACAAATTAAGTGTGCAATACAGCACTGTTAACTATAGCCGCAATGTTGTATCTAGAATTTATTCATCTTGCTTCACTGAAACTTTATGCCCATTGATCAGCAACTTCCCGTTTCCCCTTCCTCTTAGCCTCGGATAACTACTATTCCACTCTTTGATTCTATGTATT
Source organism: Rhinolophus sinicus (assembly GCF_057876585.1). NCBI lineage: Eukaryota > Metazoa > Chordata > Mammalia > Chiroptera > Rhinolophidae > Rhinolophus > Rhinolophus sinicus. Next base: position 92,220,113 of record NC_142505.1, on the reverse strand, counting down.
TGACTATTTTAGATACCTTCTATGGGTGGAATTATGCCACATTTGTTCTTCCGAGACTGCCTTATTTCACTTAGCATAATGTCTTGAAGATTCATCCATATTGTTTGCATATTGCAGAATTGCCTTCTTTCTGAAGACTAAACAATTTCCATTATGTGTATATGCCACATTTTCTGTATTTATTCTTCCATAGATATCCATCCATTTATGGTTGTCTAGGTTGTTCCATATCTTGGCTGTTGTGAACAGCGCTGCAATGAGCTTGGGGAGTGCTGTTATCTCCTCAAGATCCCAATTTCAATTCTTTTGGGTAAATATCCAAAAGTAGGATTGCTGGATTGCATGGTAGTTCTATTTTTAATTTTTTGAGGATCCTCCGTACTATTTTCTTTAGCGGCTGCACCATTTTGCATTCCCATAAACAGTGTTCCAATTTCTCTACATCCTCACCAACACTTGTTGTCTTTGCAGGTATATTTCTTGCTCATGCCACATGTACATGGCAGGTTGTTTGTGGGCTCTTTTCTCCTCACTCTCTCTTTGGGGTCAAGACTAACAAAGCAGCTGTCATTTGGAACATCCCCCGTTATGTACTGGCTCTTAAGGCTGCTTCCTAGTGACACATGTCACTTCTGTTCACATTTCATAGGCCAGATGGAATGAAATGACAGCATCTAGAACCAGTATGGAAAGGGATGAGCAATCCCACCCTGGGTGCAAGAGGAAGAGAGCTGAGTATATCTGGTAGCCGGCCTTCATGGCGACCACAGTTCTCGCCCACAGCAATACCTTGGGAAGAAGTTCTTAACCGTAGTTCTCATTTCACAGATGAAGAGCTTGAGGCTCAGGATGGATAGTGATTGGTCACAGGTTTTATAAGTGATATGGTTGGAACTGGGACCTGACTGTCCTTCCATCCTTCTTTCAACCCTGCAGCAACTCCATCAAATCCTGTTATGTGCCAGACACTGTGTGGGGATGCAGCAGAAAACAAGCTTGCCTCAGTCCCAGCCCCCCTATTTATCGTCTGCTCCTGTGCCCTGCGCCTGCCTCCCTTCTCTCTCCCAGCCTCACGGGCTGCCTGCTGGTACAGTTGTCCTTCTCTACCCTGCACAATAACTGGAGGGCAGGGGTAGGATCTTCAACTTTGACCCTGCACAGCAGCTAATGTACTAGGCACTTAACAAATGTTCCTTGGATTGAACACAAAATTGAAAATGAAATTCACTGTAGATGCCAAACATTTGTTCTCTGCTTATATCGTCCTGTCCCCCTCCCATGTGTTCCCAAAACAAGTGTATTAATAGAGATTTGCATGTGCTTTGCTAGTTTATTATAGAGAACATTAGCTATTAGCATATATTTAAAAAAGAGATTAATAAGATCATCAACAATATACCTCATAAATCACTCTGAAAATTGCCAAAGTAATTTCTTAATCGCTCTCTTTTTTCCTTCGCGGAGCATCTACTTCTTCTAGTGACTTATACTAAATTGACAGTTCTAATTAGCAGTCATGAAAACTCAAGCTTTTAAAGCTATGGCAGATTAGAAAAGAATTTTCCAGAGATGTGATAAAACTTTTTCCCATAAGGGATGTCATGTGTATCACTGGTTGGGTGTAGGTGAGAAAGGGAAGCCCGTGGGAAGGAGAATGGAGTTGGGGACAGATTAAGAGGGAGGATTTGTGTCTTGGGCACCTGTCTGGCCTTCAGGGACTGAGCAGATCACTTGTCCTTTACTGCGTGTATGCTCTCGACCCAGTGGAAATGTCAGGGAAGGGCCTGCATGATTTGATGTCTCACAGCTCTGGGTCCTGACGTGACCTGAAGCTGAACCGTGGCCCAGACCAGGAGCCTAGTTTGTCTTCAGTCTGCAGAGATTTAAGGAGTCACCATTGAGTCAGCTGTGAGGCTGTCACTCATTGCTAGTTATTCAACAGATATTTATCAAATCCCTCTTGTGTGCCAGGCCTGTGCTGTGACATTTCCTAGGCTTCCCAGAGAAAGGACAGTCTAAGCTGAGGCCCAAAGAATGAGCTCACCAGGGAAAGATATGTTGCAGGGAAGGTTGTAATGAGCAGAGTAAACAAAACCAAGAATCAAAGATGTGGGAGTGAAAGAGATAAATGGTCCCCAGTGGAGGAACGGCAGCGGGGTACAGTAGGAGCCTTGGGGGGGGCGGGTGCAGACTGCTGAGCAATGAGGCTGAGGAGGGGGGCATACGGGTGTTGGGTTACTGGCAGAAGTCCGGGGCAGAAAGGTGAAGGATAGAAATTGGGGTGACGTGAGCCAATAAACATATTTTGTGAAAATACTCTACTGTGTAGAATAGAGAATGGCTTGGGCGATGTGGCAACAAGAATTGAGGCATGGAGATGAAAAAGCAGCATTGCAGGAGTCCAGGTCAGATGAGATGAGTACCTGGAACACATGGTATCAGCAAGGGTGGAACAAAAGCAAACAGACGTAAGTAGAGTTAGGAGGTAGACTCTCTATTTGAAGACTGACTGGATACAGACGGTGAAGGAGAGGGTTCGCTGATTTTTTGAAGGCTCCATTTTTTGAGTGACTATTTCATGCCAGGCATTCTAAGATGCTTACATTTATTCCTCACCGCATGTTATGAGGGAAGTAGCATTTAGCTTCATTTTATGCATGGGAAAACTGACGCTTGACAAGGTTAGGTGTCGTCCCATTAACACAAAGCTAGTCTGAGTCCTGAGTTTACCTGTAAGCCCCAGGCTGTCCTGTTTCCCTACCCTTCTCTCCCAGGTTTCTGGTTGGTCATCACAGAACAGAATGGCGACATTTTTTTCTGAGATGGGGAGCACTAGGAAAAGCAGATATTCTAGTAGGATCTTTCCCACAATTGCTGGTGTAACACCAGATACCACACAGCCCTGGACAGCCCTGATAATGACATCTCCAACCTTGTAGGAACACCCACTGTTTCCTTCTCCTGCATCCTGTTTGGATGGGGGCTCAGCCTGAGTCCCTGCTCCTCAGGCATTGTTCCTGGGGAGCTGAGTCTGACCTGTTCCTATCCCTCAGCCTGGTTAGTACCCTGGTGGGGACAGCAGCCGCTGTGTTCACCCTTCCTTTAGCTTCTTAGCAGGTGACATTTAAATTAGCAATGGAAATTTTCCTGGAAATGAAAAATGGGGGAGGCCCCAGTAGGGAGAAAAATGCCTGAGATAAAGGAGGACGAGAGATACCTGGTACATTAGAGCAGTTGACTGGGGAGCAGCTGTGTTAACCGTGGACAAGGTACCTACTTCATTTCAGTCTGTTTCCCCATCTGTATGTAACACACAAGAAAAGGGAGGAATGCTTGCCTGCCTCATGGTTGTTGCAAAGATCAAATGCAATAATAGGTGACTGTACTTTGCAAATCAAAACACCCCTTGCCAATGAGAGGACTTAAAATTCTGATATTACAAGGTAGCATCAGAGACACAAGTGCTAGAGGTACCTTGGGGATCCTCAAGGTCGTTCTGATCACTTTACAGGCGGGGAAAACCACACTGAGGCTCAGAGAGATTAAATGACCTTTCCCAAAGTCACCCTCAAAACTGAATGTGGGACCTAGGTTTAGAAGGCAAACCCCCGACCTCAAGCTGAAGGTTTTTTTCTACTGTATTTCTTTGGAAGGATAACATAGTAATGGACCCCAGTGGGTTTTGGAGTCACATCAACTGTTGTTTGACTCCCACCTTTGCCACTTGTTAATTGTGTGGTATTGGCCAATTTATGTAATCTTTTTGAACCTCATTTTTTTTTTCAATTATAAAAATGAAGTAGTTATTAAGTGTAAGGGTTGTTATGAAGATTAAATGTGATGATGTTTGCAGATAGTGGATAAACAATGGTAGAGATTATTATTATGATTAAGATTACATGTTACATATTTGCCATATGTCACCACCCCTGTCCTCCCAATTGAAGACTGACCTACTCTAAATTTCAAACGTTTCCAACCCAATACATTCCTAACCTTAATTTGGTCTCCTAAATATTTTACTGATAGAGTCAGAGATAAGGCCAAAGAGAAGACCATTCACCATTGATTCCTAATACTTTTCTGAAGCCTAAATCTAACTAAAATTATCTTAGTTTCAAACCTACTCAAGAGGCTCTGTGTGTTCTAGCCTAGTTGAATATTTCATGTAAATAATTTAGGAAGGTTGGAGAGGGAGATGGAATTTGATTGATGTAGGATTAGAGAGTCCATTCTGTTTTCTCCAGGAAATCCTTATTCAGAGGTATGAAGGGATTGGGTAATTAAGAGAACTCCCGAGGTGTGATAAGATCTTACTCTGGGAAATCGTACTTTACACTAGTTAAGACAATATTCAGGATGAGAATCTCAAAGTTAAAACATCAGAAAAGACTGAAACTCCTTTGAATCCAGGGAGATGTCATTAACACGAGTTCTGGGTTCAGCCACCCCCAAGCCCCCAGAGATCATATACAAGGCTAGAGGCTGAGATTGTCTCCTCAATAAACGTGAACTAGGAATCACTGTCACCATGGGTTTAACTGCATCTTGACTATATGCAAAAGTCTCCTTCCTCTCCCCAGGTTCCCTATCTCACTTTAATCTACGTAAATGTCAATTAAAGGTTTCATTTGCTCACTGCTTCTTCTCTTATAGAAATGATTGCAGACGGGCATACCACACCAGCATATACGTATGCATTTCTGATACGAAGACATGGACATTTGAAGTTAGACTTTTTATAGACAGAATTGTAGAAAGAACCCTTTACATTGTAGGCTTGTCCCGGTTTACTGTTATAAATACACTGACTTCCATGAGCTCATAACTCTTGCCACAGCCCAGTGTTCAGTGTCGTATTCTCTTCTCGCTTGAGCGTGTGGCAACCTCTGGCATCGGTGTTCATGCCACCCTCTTTGACATGCTTTCTTCACCCGGACACCAGATTCTTCTGCTTTTCTTCCTCCTTCGCTGGCTGCTCCTTTTCAGTTCCTTCTGATGGGTCTTCATGACCTCTAAATGCTCACAGGTCCAGGGTCTGGATTTCTCCTCTTCACCACCTGGACTCACCCCCAACTTAACCTCCCTCTCCCAGTCCCATGGCTTTAAACACTGTATGTTCACGATTCCTAAAACATTGAAGTCCAGCCTCGGCCTTCTCCTTCACCTCTAGACTCGTGAGCCTGTTCCATATTTCCTCCTAGATGTCTAATAGCAATCTCCCACCTAACCTGTTTCAAACTGAACCCTTGATTTCTCCCCATTCCACATCTGTTACTGCCCAAATATCTCCCACCTCAGTCAATGGCATCCCCATTCTTTTAGTTACTGAGACCTAACACATGAACTCTCTATCCCTCACACCCATTTCCAGTCCATCAGAAATCCCATTCATTCTACCTTCAAATATAGTCTGGGTCAGACCACTTACCAACTCCACAGCTATCACCCTCCTCCGAGCCCATCATTTCTTGCCTAGGCCAATACCCTCCTAACTGATCTCCCTTCTTTAAATCTGTAATAATTTATTCTCCACACCACAGCTTGCAGTGTTTCTGCAAAACTATTGATACTTTGGGTTGGATAACTCTTGTGGGGAGAGGATGTCCTGTCCACTTTAAGGTGTTTAGCAGCATCTCTGGCCTGTTCCCATTAGACTCCAGTAGCACCCTACCAGTTTTGCCAAGCAAAAATGTCTCCAGACCTTGTCAAATGTCTTGGGGGGTGGGGGTGTGTGCAAAATTATCCCTGATTGAGAACCACTGAGTTAGAGACAGATCCTTTAAAAATGTAAATCAGATCAAATCACTCCCCTGCCCTAAACTTTCCAGGGGTGGTTGCCAGGGGCTGGGGAGACAGGGATATGCAAAGTTACTAAGCAACTGGCATAAAGTTTCAGTTAAATAAGATGAATAAACTCTAGAGATTTACTATGCAATGTCATGCCTGTAGTCAACCATAATGTACAGTACACTTGAAAATTTATTAAGTGGGGGCCGGCCCGGTGACTCAGGTGGTGAGAGCTCCGTGCTCCTAACTCTGAAGGCTGCCAGTTCGAGTCCCACATGGGCCAGTGGGCTCTCAACCACAAGCCTGCCAGTTCAATTCCTCAAGTCCCGCAAGGGATGGTGGGCTCCGCCTCCTGCAGCTAGGATTGAGCAGGCACCTTGAGCTGAGCTGCCTCCTGGATGGCTCAGTTGATTGGAGCACGGGCTCTCTGCCACAAGGTTGCCAGTTCAGTTCCTTGAGTCCCGCGGGGGTGTGGGGGGTGGGGTGGGTGGACAGTACCCCCTGCAACTAGAAACGGCGGCTGGACCTGAAGCTGAGCTGTGCCCTCTACAACTAAGATTGAAAGGACAACAGCTTGACTTGGAAGGGAGGCCTGGGAGTACACGCTGTTCCCCAATGGAGTCCTGTTCCCCTTTCCCAATAAAAATCTTTAAAAAAAATTTTATTAAGTGGGTAGATCTCATGTTAGATATTATTATCATAATCAAATAGAACATCCAAGTTCCTGAAAATAGCTGCTAAGGCATTTACTATTCCTCCTGCCTGAAACACCCTTCCCTGCCCTTTTACTTGGCTAATATCTACTCATCCTTCCAGTCTTAGCTTAAATGCAACTTCCTCTAGGAAGCCTCCCCTGGGCTATCCCGTAATCTGGGTTAAGGGCCCTGCTCTGTGCTCCCAGAACATCCTGCTCTTGCTCTAACATAATGCACATTATACTGCATTGTAATTGCCTGGTTACTGGACTGTGAACTCTTTGAGGGCAGGAGTTGTGCCTTACTTAGCACTGTATCTTTCTCTTGTGCATAGTTTAGGGCCTGGAATGAAGCATTTAAGTAGCTATCTGGGGGGCTGAGCCTGGCCAGCACTAGCTAGGGTTATGATACCCAACCCGGTGGACACCCTGGGAACCGATATAACTATGAAACTAGATACTACCAAGTCTTAGCAATTTTCCTTTTTTTATTCAGTAGTTCCACAGTTACTCTGGTGAAATATCAAGGACAATCTCTGCTCTTAGAGAATCCTTGGTAAGAGAAACCCCTTATTCCACAAATACTAGTGAGCATGTACTATGAGCCGGACCCTGGGCACGATGCCCAAACACCTGCTGGTGGATAGGAAGTTCCCTGCACAGGAACTTGTTGTGGAGCTTACATTCCAGCATGGGTAATGGCCATGAGTGCATAATGACATAATCCGTTACTTAATTTCTATTGTGAACGTCAGGCAAAGTGGGAGTAGAGGAGGGAAACATACAGGTAGAGAGAAGGACAAAGCAAAAATCCTGAGTTAAGAAAGGCAATGCCTGGTACATTTCAGATGCTAAAGGAGGCGAGTGTGGCTGCAGCACCGAGAGGGAGGGAGAGAGGAGAGTTCTGAATTGAGGTTGGAGAGACAGGCAGAGATCAGAAGAGGCCCCTTCACCTCCTCCCCACCCACAACCCCAGAGACTGTTTCCTGTGGCTTCTCTTTTAGGCCACATGCTCCATATGTTTGCTTATTTAGAACTGTGAGCTTGCCATTATCACTTGAACTAACTTTCCCTTCCCCCACCACGGAAGTTCTATTCATTGTTCAATGCCACACTCAGGCCCTTGCTCCGTCATGAAGAACAAGAACTCCAAGTGCCACAGCCCACAAAGAGTGAAGAAAGGCACACATGTAACTGGGGAATAGTGAACAGTTCAGCTTAAATGGGACGAAAGATGCCTTTCTAGGGAGCTCATGCCAGAATATGGCAGAGCTTGGCATTTCTAAGTGATTTATGAGTGAGGCACTGTAGTGGACAGGTAAGAGCACATACTTTGGAGCTAGTCAAACCTGATTTACATCTGGGCTCCCTACTTAATTAGCTGTGGGAACTAGGAAAAACTCTTTTAATCTCAGTTGTTTGTTTTTAAAGTAAGGGTAATTATATCTACCTCATAGGTACAGGGCTGTTACAGAGTAACATAGGATTGTTAAAGATTTAAATAGATAATACATGCAAAACACTTATAATAGTGTCACACACAGAGTAAGTGTTAAACAAATGTTACCATTAATGCTGTTATCATCATCATCCTTCCTCATTCGTAACTAAATTGTAAGTGCATTAAATGAGATAACATGTAAATCCAAGCCTAATGTACATCTCATGGTAAATTATCAATAAATGCAATTTCCCCTCTTTCCTAATCTCTTTTACAAATGAGGACCATGTCTTTAACTTCTTCTGCAAGCACCTAATGAGCCCTAAATAAATATTTGTTGAATACTGAATACTCATAAATGTTGTTCTCCCTACTAATCTCTAGCACTGTGTTGAATTGTGGGAGGTTGTGTACATTGTTGCAAGCTAATAATGTTCATAGCTGGAGAATTGTTGCATATATATTTTTCAAAATCAGGATGAGACTAGAAAGAAAATCTAGGGCCAAATTAACATAAACTGCTCTCACATAAGTAGGATCTTAACAGTTGGAAAAAGAATTGGTATGGCAACTATTTTTCTTCTCTCATTCAACTGTAAAGAAAATACCAATGGGAATACAGGAAATAGATTTAATTTAACTACAATTGCTTCATTGGAGAGGCTGCCCCAAAGGACCCAATGATCAACGACTACGGTAACATGAGGGGTACTGAGGTGGTCACAGGACTACCAGGTCTTTGTTTACAATGTTCTATTTGCTAAGGAAGAATAACTCTTCTTGAGTCTTTAAAAGTAATTCAACTCTGCTTCACTCTCTTGATTTCCCTTGAGAGTGGTAATCTGGCAAAGGGAAATGCTGTAAAACATTTGCCTTCTCAGGTTCTGATGGATACCTTCATACACGCATCTTCTGAGTTGAGACATGGAGACCCATGAAAATCAAGATCGGTACAACAGATGCATAGGAGACCTTTATCAAAGAGCAGATAGATTTAAACACAACCCTCCCATGATGCAGTTAGACCCGAATTAACTAGCCCCAACTTGATTGTTCATATAGCTTCCTAGGAATAGCTCTATCACAAAGTAAAGTCTATTTCTATTATCACTTTATTTTAATTGACATTTGCAGAAAATAAATAATTTGACGTCGTATGAATACACTCTCTGTTGTCTGCTCTTTATGAGGTTATGAAGTAGCAGTCGCTAGCCTAGGTAACACAATACAATATATGATTTCTACAGTGATTCACATGGTTTGTATTAGTGGCTCAAAAATTATGCTACATTATTTCACTGGTCTGACAAGTACAGTAAACCATCTTGATGAGTTCGTTCAGATTACGGAGCCCAGAGTTAGGCTAACTCACTGGGAGCTCTCCATGGTCCTGGTGCCTGCAACTGAATTCACTTTGTCTACTGACCTGAGTTCTGTGGTACAGATTCTCCTGGCTTCTGCTTTAGATTATTCACCCTCTGTATAGCATGCCACACGAAGACCATCCTGCACATGTTTTTGTTTTCTTATTGGGGACCTCAGTGACACTGCTGGGCTTCGTGAGTGCCATATACAGACATGGGCTGTTATGGACTGACCGTTAGGCAGCCGTCCTTCTAGTGGAAACTGGGATATAGAGATGAGGAAAAATTGGTTCTGCTCCTACGGAGCACACATTCTAGTTGAAAGAAGAGAGGGATTGTAGAATCATGACAAGGTCCTAAGAGTTAATATAAACACAGGAAAAATACGTGGGAGTTCTGAGGCAAGAGCTGTCCTAGCAGGTGGAGCAGAGCGGATCAGGAGCGACTTCCCTGAGAAAGCGATATCTGAGTGGGTTGTGGAGAATGAATGCACTGAACTGAGAAGGGGTGGGACAGGCTTTCCAGGCAAAGGGACAGGGAGGTGCAAATTCAAAGAGGGTCCAAGAGTTTGGAATGCAACAGAACATAAGAGGCCAGAATATAGAAGAGGCAGAGAGAGAGAGAGAGAGAGAGAGAGAGAGAGAGAGAGAGAGAGAGAGAGAGAGAGAGAGACAAGCCTAGAAAAGCATAAGGCAGATTTAAGGGATTGTGAAGGCCACATTAATAGGCTTAGGCTTTATCCTGCTTTGTTGGGGAAGAATTGATAAAGTCTGATCGAGGTGGTTAGCGGGCTTTACTTGAAGTGTGCAGAGTGGACTTTAGGGAGAGAGCCTAGAAGAAGAGAGGACTTCTCACTTGAACCTTGTCTCTAGGCACATGTGACCTCCTGACTGACAAAGCCTTACATGCACTTTACCTCAGGGTCTGAGATCTAAACCGTCACGTTGCTAGAGCTCGGTCACAGTGTTCTGAGTCCTGGCTGAGTCCGAGCAGTTGCAGTCTGATATAAGGGAAGAAAATGGATCGTACTATTGCAATATAGGCACGATTAATCAGTTCCTCCTCCCTCCTAGCTGCCTAGAAGGTACTCTGGGACCTTATGCTCCCTTTTTAGATATTCTGCCTACTGCTTTTCTTCCCAGGCTGCCCAATGCCACCAGATTAAGCATCTCAAAAGAAAGTCAGCCCATCGTTTTCCTATTTATGAACTACTGATTTATGCTTTATTTCTTGCCTAATATTCAGTCCTTTGCCACGTTTCAAAACCCTTTATTTGATAATACTTTCTATTTTACTTCCTATATCTCTCCATCTTCTTCATCAGCTGATGACTATTCTTATTTCTGTATTTACACCCATACCGCTAAACTTTTCTCATGTCTACAAATATAAAAACGTATTGATAAATGCAAATCACAAGTAACATTGTGACATTTATTCATTTACTTCTTCATTCAATGTGTATTTTTCAATGCTCTGTGATAGGTGCTGGAGTTAGAGTGGTGGGCAAGACCAGGAGGTCCTTCCTCTTGTGCAGCTCAGAATCAGCCTAGAGCTTTATTACTCCAGAGGCAGCCTTGGCTTCACCTGGCATTTTGTTAGAAATGCAAAATCTTAAACCCCACTCCAAGCCTGCTGAGTTCAAACCTCATTTAATGAGATCCCTAGATAATTTTTATGCATAAAAAATTTCAGAAGCAGTGGCCTCGGAGATAGGTATTGAAAAAGCAAATGTAATAGCAAGTAAAGACTGCTATGATGCTAAAGGACGGGCATTTTCCCCCCACTGAATTAGGCAAGAAATAATGGTGGTGGTGATGGTGGTGGTGGTGATGGTGGTGGTGGTGGTGATGGTGGTGGTGATGGTGGTGGTGGTGGTGGTGGTGGTGGTGGTGGTGGTGGTGATGGTGGTGGTGGTGATGGTGGTGGTGGTGGTGGTGGTGGTGGTGGTGGTGGTGGTGGTGATGGTGGTGGTGGTGATGGTGGTGGTGGTGGTGATGGTGGTGGTGGTGATGGTGGTGGTGGTGATGGTGGTGGTGGTGGTGGTGGTGGTGGTGGTGGTGGTGGTGATGGTGGTGGTGATGGTGGTGGTGGTGGTGGTGGTGGTGGTGGTGGTGGTGGTATGTGTGTGTAGAGACCCCATTTATTCTCCTTGAGACTCTCCTTCTCACTAAGCCCAGTCCGGAGTCCACTGTAGGTACCTAACACAAATCTTTGCTAAAATTGATTGAATTGTTTACAGAAGTACTAAAACAAATTTGAGAGATTTAGAGGTTTCAGAAAATGATGGAATTGTTCAATTTTTGCCAAGTACAGTTTTGATTTATTGAAAGTGGGTGTTTTTTTTTTTTTTTTCTGCAACAGAAAGGGGGATGTTTTTTATTTCATCCTTTTCAAAGCCATAGTATTTCACCACGGTTGACATAAAAGGGGATGGAAAATTCACAAGATGAAATGGAACCAAATTTTGCACAGAACAGTTTTTGCTCTGTGGTTAAAAGCTAGGGATGAGTTTGCTTTTTCTGAGAGTTATTTTTATCATGTGCAGAGAGCTGCGTGATTCATGACTCAGTCAGTACCCCCAGTTTAACTGCCCAAACACATCCATGACTTAGTAATAACCTTAGAGTCAACTGGTACAAAACATGCTACCTGACAAAAATGCACATTTTTTCAGTTGTTCATCTCTTTTATAGTGTGCCAACGCAGTCCACAGTTTTCTTTATACATTGAGTTGAGACTAAGAGCACCCGTGCTGTGAATGCACAACAAATTCCTTTTTGTTCCTCACTATTTTCTATCTCATTTGACATGCAATTTCTTCTTTAGGTCAATTTAAATAAAAAAGAATTAATTCCTCTCTGTCTTTCTCTGGCAGTCTCTAGAGTTTTGCATGCTCCATACTTGAATGTTAAAGGATACATTTTCTATCCAGAAGTGTCCTCAGCTTTATCCATCACTTTGAGGTGTTTTGGAACACTGTCCACAAAATCACTGACAGAGTCTCAGCTATTGATTTGTTGTAGCCTTTGAGAAAAACCACAATCACCGGTGCACCAACAGAATCATACTATGTCGCAGTTAGAAAACACTGCAGACATGATCCCAGATGAGCCTCTGTGTGAAGAGAATCCCTTCTATACCTACCCCCACCCCCAATAAAATCATCCAGCCTCTGTTTCAGCACCCACAAGCAGGCTTCACAGATGTCTGGTTACCAGTTATCAAGACTTATTATAAAGCTATACTAATTAAGGTAGAGGGGTACAGGGGAAAGAACAGACGAGTATGTCGACAGAACAGAATCAATTGTCTCAAACAGACAGACATGCGTTTGGTGATCTGTTTTATGAGAAAGGGGCATGGAGTGAAGAAAAAGGATGGCCTGCTCAAACCATGGTGCTAGTTGCATCTGGAATATCCACGTGCAGCCGTCACCATCGTCACCATCACCATCGTCACCATCATCATCACCATGACCCTCTATCATGCACATATCTATATGACACATAGATCTAAAGTGAAAGGTAAAATTTCAGAAGGAATTATAGAAGAGTAGCTTTATAACTTTGAGGTTGGCAAAGACTTCTTAAATTAAGAATGCTTGCGGTAAGAAAAAAGCTTGTTAAATGGACTACATTAAAACTATGTATTTCCGTTTATCGCATAACACTGCCAAAATAGTGAAAAGACAAGCCACAGAATAGAAGATACTGATAATACAGACTTCTGAAAAAAGGACATGTATCAAGGATATATAAAGAATGATTGCACAACAATTAGAAAAAGACAGATAACCTAACAGAAAAATGGGCAAGAGCCTTACAATAGTACTTCATAAAAGAGGCTATACAAATGGCTAGTAAACATGAAAAAGGTACCGGTCGTCAGGTAAATGCAAATTAAAACCATAACGTGATATTATAATATATCTACTTGCTAAAATATAAAAAGGCAGATGTGAAGTAACTGTAACTCATATACATTGCTAACAAGAGTGTAACTTTGTTTTCAGAAAACAATTTGGCAGAATCTACAACAGGAAATTATAAATAACATGGCCTAGGAATTCCTCTCTTACATAGAAATTCACATATGTTCATCAAAAGACTTACATGAATATTTATAGCGGCATTATTTATAATGGCCTCACACTAGAAACAACCCAAATGTTCATCTGCAAAAATAGTCACACTTCTGGATTTATTTGTGGATAAATAAATTGTGGTATATCCAAAAAATACAATACTACACAAAAATGACAATTAATGGACTAGAACTATATGTGATAACATAGATGAATCTCACAGTATAATATTGAGCAAAAAGGTCCAGACACAAAAGAATGCATATATATGAATCCACTTATGAGATTCGAAAACAGCTTAATTAGTAAAATTAATCTGTGATGTCAGAAGTCAAAATAGGTTTACTTTTACATGGAGAAGGGGTAAAAAGAGGTGCCTAAGATTTTAGTAGTATTCTACAGTAAGTCCTCACGTAACGTCATTGATGGGTTCTGTGACTTTAAGTGAAATGACATAATGAAACTGGTTTTTTCATAGGATACTTAATATACACAAGAGTTTAGTTCCTACGGCACCTCATCAATGTTATAAAAAATAATATTGCACGAAACAATAGTATTTGGGGACCTGCTGTATTTCTTAATTTGAGTTCTTATTACAGAGGTGTTTTCACTTTAGGAAAATTAATTGAGCTGTATATTTATGATTGTGCACTAATTTACTTGTGATATACCTCAATAAAGTTAAAAACAATCAATTGTGTGTCAAAGGGGGAAGATATGAAGAAAACCTATCTCCAGTTAAAAATCTTCCTTTGCTCAGCATTTATATCAAATTTTAGAGGAAAATGTCCACTGATGAAAAAAGAAGTTGAAGTTTAAAAAATATAAACTATGAATCTTCTCTATATAAGTATGAAAAGTTTCCTTTCTCCCTTGAGTTTTGATGTAATAGATATGGTGAAATGTAAGAGCCATTGGCCTGATGGATTTGCTTCTGGTTTAATGATGTATCTGCCCTTTCTTCTTCTCCAGCCAGATGGGTAGATGTGGACTGACCTACCAATATCCATCTCTCCTTTTTGGATCGCCCACGGATGGCGCTTGGGGCCCAGGACACACCTCAGCTTGGTAAGTTCACTGTTCCTTGTATGTTAGTCTTCTCTCCCCAATTAGACGACAAACATGAAAGTCAAGACCTGATGTTTCTGATTTCTGTGTATTCTCCACCAAACGATGGAGAGAACTGATCACAGGGGCTCAGTAAAAACTTTCCGTTATAGCATGTCAGATCATTCAGATTGTGAAATCTGAGATCTGAGAAGGGGGGTGACTTGCCCAAGATCACTCGGACACACTTGTCTCATTTGATTCCTGTGCTTGTCCAGCCAGGCTCCCTCCATCATCTTGCTGAGGAAAAACAAACCATGCCCCTTTTGTTCGGTTCCCCTGGGCTTTACTTCTCGGTGCAGGGATCCAAAGGCACAGCAATTCCATTTTGCTAACTCTGATTGTCCTGCTTTGCTGATTCACTGAGCAAATACTGCCTAAAGATGGGGATGCTAGGTTCTGGAGAGTAAGAACAATATATGCTGTCTCAACAAAGCAGCGACCTTGCTCATTTCAGTGTTCAGACCTGCAAAATGAGAACACACCAAGCTCTTGGGTTCTTCCTGTTTGTTTTCATTTGCCTACAGGGATTGTGATGAAGTTCAAGGCCCTACATATCCTAAAAGGTGTTGAAATCTAAATATTCAGTCTTTTGAAAAATTGCTCATTGTTTGTTAAGGGTCACTTGAGTTATTTGCAACAAAAATGCTTTGTTCAAGTTTGGATTATAAAATGCTCAGTGCTAACTTAACGCCCCGTGTGAACTCTCTCAACCTTGGTTTCCCAAAGAAGAAAATGAGGTAATTAGACAAGAAACTACCTGACTTTTAAGATTCTATTCTGTAGATGCATTAAGGATATAATCTATAGACTCATTAACTTAAATAATTATTAGCATCAATTATGGACACGCAATATTAAGAAGCACTGACTACACGGAATATTAACAAGCTTTGACTATAAATGTCATATTTATGTATATGTCTACATGGAAATGAGAGAGAGAGAGAGAGACAGAGAGAGATTACATACGTTTTATTGAGCACTTATTACATATCAGGCACCATGCTAAGTAATTTAAATATCTTATCCCATTTACTATTTACTATGATTCCAAAAAGTAATTTCTTCATTTTATATATACAGTGTGGCAGATTGTATTTTCCAATATTACCACAATGACCTCTCCCATTCCACATGTTCTTCTTCCAGTATGATTTGACCCCTGTCCTACTGAATGGTGGAATCTATGTTGTTTCCCTTTTGACAGGGCTGGGCTTGTAACTATGGCAGAAGTCACACTATGTGATTCTGTGGGTAGGCCATGAAACATGATACACCTTCTGCCAGCTTTTCTTTGGACACTTGTTCTTGGAACCCAGCCACCATTGTGAGGAAGCCCAAGCAGAGCAGGGAGAGGCACGTGGAGTGTTCAGTCCAGCAGCCTCCACTGCCAGCCACGTGAGCGAGGGAGCCTCAGACCATTCCATCCCCCAGCTGTCAAGGCATTCATAGCCATTCAGTTTTTCCATTTGAGGTCCCAGACATCTTTAAACAGGGACAGGTTACCCTACGGTGCCTCTTTTCAAAGTTCTTGACCTATGAGCATAATAAAATGGCTGCTGTTTTATACCACAAGTTTGGGGTGGCTTGTTATGCAGCCATAAGAACGGATGCACTGGGTTGGAAAGCTAGTTGCCAAGGGTCGCACAGCAAATTGGTGGAAGAGGAAGAATTAAACTCAGCTCTGACTCTAGAGCTTATGCTCTTAACTACTATGTTGAAAATCCCTACATATTTACAAGTCCTGCAAAATCAGCTCCTGTCACTCTGGGATGCACACAAAACCACCATAGTGCTTACCACCAAGAAATACAACCAGGTACCCAGGTTGTACTTGGTTGGACAGTGCAGCTTGGCACGGAAGGGGCAGTGATGCCAGGGAAGCTGGCAGGACCTCAGACCTAGGGTCTGTGCAGGCTGGAGCTGAGGAATAACGGATGGAAGGAGTAATTCTGCCAGTATCCTCCAGTCATAACGCTGCGCCTGGCAGCCTTCCCCCTTCCCCTGGGAACAGCCTCCGGACCTCCCTCCGGCTGGTGTTGGGCCAGGAGCACAGCCAGAAAAGGAGACGCATGTCAATGAGTCTCAGAAAGCTGATAGCAGAGACTAAATGATTGGTCAGAGGCCAGGGATAGAGTGGAAAGGAAGGAAAGTATTTAACACAAACGAAGGGAAAGAAAATTCAGAGTGTTTGAACCCCTGGCATATGTGAGGCAGTAGGTAACGTGCTTTAGCTTTTGTTTGCTCAAGTATTCTTGTAAGAATCCTGTGAGATTGATATGAATGGCCCCCTTTTAACAGTTGAGGAAACAGGCTTGGCAGTTAAGTTACCAGCTCCAGTGTTATAGCTAGTAACTGGCAGGCTGAGAGCCACACGCAGGTCTGTCTGAATACGGAGGTACTTGGTCTCAAAACACTGTCATCTCCCCTTCTTTGCTTGGGCTTCTTCTCCCTCCCCCACCCCACGCTGCCTCCCTGCCGCCCTGACCGACTTGCCTGGAGTTCCTTCTTCCAGGTTAGCTTTGTTCCTTGGTTCCAGCCCAAGTCTCCTTCTCTGCTAAGCCAGCCCAGATCAGTTTGGTCCTCACTGGTCTTTCTCTCTTGTCTACCTATTGATGGTAAATCCTGCCCTTGGGAATTAGTCAGATACACATCCTGCTTTCTCATCTCCCTTTTTTTCTTATCTATGTTCTTCTGCGGACTTACAAAGTCGCGGGTCTGAACTCATGCTTCTTGCTTTTCGCACTAGCCGTAATGCTTAGCGTTGTGCTCAGTGCAAGGTTTACATCCTACCTGGTGCTCAGTTAAAACTCATGGCTGGAAAATACTCTCTTGTATCTGTAGAAACGCATAACCACAGTAACCAGAAACAAAACAAAACAAACTGCTTCTCCATTCGTTTTCCCCTTTCCCAGAGAGGGTACCTACAAATAGAATAGGACATGAAAGAGAAGGTGCCTACCCGGTGAGTGCCCAGCCGGAATGCCACAGGGGAAGGCATCTTTCTGCCTGACAGCGCCTTCTGCCCGCTGCTCAGGAGATAAATCACCTGGCAGCTGCAGTGGCTGGGACTCCTTGAGTATCCAGCCAGGACCTTCTGAATTCCAGAAATTAGACTCTGGCTGGCATGGTTCCGTCCATGGTTGACCAAGCCTTAACACCTATCAATAAAGGAAGTTGCTTTCTTGTGGCAATTGAAGAAGTGGACCAACACAGACTATTGTAGATTCTGTGTGTTTGGGTGACACTTGAGTGGCCTTACATCAGGTTACAGGGCCCCCAAATTCATGGTATTGCATTCGTCATTCAACTTTGTGAGCTCTGAACTGGCTAATGAGGACCTAGGGATGACTTTGATTGACAGGTCCCACAGCTCAACACGCAACTGCTTCAGAGCCTTTGCTCATGGTGTTCCCCACCAGAGATTTCCGTCTTCATTTGCCTTTGCTTTTGTAGACAATCGTATCTCATCTTTCAAGGCACAGTCCAGTGCCTCCCAGAAGTTTCTTTTCACTGCAACCCACATTCATTTTCCCTTTCTCAGAAAAGCGCTGGCAGCGACTCTGCACACCACAGAATTCAGCCCCCGGTTACACATTCCCCTAGTTTCCTGTGTGCCAGAAAGGCAGCATGGTGCAGTGAAAAGAGCCTGTACTTTGGGACCAGAACCCACTGTTTCCCTGCTGTGCAAGGCTGCAGGTCTTTACAGAGCAGCACAGGCAGCTTTGTTCACCCACCTTAGCAGCTGCGTTGTGTGCCATTGGGCCCTGATTATCACTTTCCTCAAACTGCTACTGAAGGACAGTGGGCTACTTCCAGCTTTTTAAAACAACGGTGAAATGAATATCTTATATGTACATCTTGTTGCATTTGCACAGCCCTTTCTGGAGGATCAACATGTAGATTCCAGCTCTTTTCTCACCTCCACAATTTTAAGGCCATTTGTGATCCTTTCGGCCTCTCCCCCTTGCAACCATTCATGCCTAAATTGCCACCGTTAAAAACATGCCCTCTCCAACTTTTGGCTCTGACTTTGGAACCCGCCCTGCACCCACAGTGACCTGCCAGTTGAAACCAGAGGTTGGCCTCTCCAAAGGGACACCAGTTGCCTCTGTGCTTTTGTCTGTTTCACCATCTCCCTCAACCCAGCTGACCACGCTGCACTCAGTCTTTGTGGGGGCAAAATACACTCCTGGGTGCTCACCTCTTCCTCAGGAGATGGCTTTTAAAGACAAAGATACTGTAGGAATAATAATGGAAGAAAAACCCAAGGCCAAAAAGATCCATTGGGGAAAAAAAAAGCTAGGGATGCCTTTTTTTTTTTTTAATTCTAATAATCCACGGGGGCCTTTAGAAATCTTCAGAAGATTTCTGGTCTCAGAAAACAGTGTTGTGTCAAGGATAAATCATGGGTGTTAGAATCAGATAGACACAGGTTATAATCCCAGCTCTGCTTGGTAACCATGGACAAGAGAGTTAATCACTCTGAGTCTCAGTTGTTTTTCATCTGTAAAATGGTGTTGATGTACCTGGGCAGAGATTGTCATGATGATTAGAAGCAACACAATCTAACCCTTACCAGAGTGCCTGACACATAGTAGGTGCAACAAATGAAAGCAATTCTCACTACTATTTTCCCAGCCAAGGGGAGATTAGAGCATTCCTGAATAATGGGGTAACTGGCAACAGTAGGATGAGAGGGAACTCTGTTTCCTGGGTCTGTTTAACTTCCTTTTCTCCAGTGCCCTGCTTCTCCTCCAAATCCATGCAAAGACAACAACTGAGTTGCTCCATGTGACACATGTAGTTAGAGTGACAGCCAGAAATTCTCTCCATTAGATTGCTGTATTTCCACTACATGAAAAATAAGGCATGGTCTTAGGAAGTGCACATTCCACAGACACACACTGAGTGTTTATGATACACAGGACACCGTGTCAGATTTTTACTGTGTTGCAGAGGTAAGTATGCCAGTCTGTGCTCAATAAGAAATGGACATGGGACCGACAGCACAGGGTTAAATTAAAGACATAAGATTCCGTCAGCAGTTCAGACGACAATGGCAACAGCAACAACATCAACAGCATTTCCTGTTTGTGTGTCAGCCCCGTGCGAAGGTCAAGTTTTCCATGCATATGCCATTCCATACTCAAAATATCCTTTTGAAATGGGCCTTCTTATTATTATCTGCATTTTCCAGAAGAAGAAACTGAGGTGCAGAGAAGCTGTTTTCCCGAGCTTACACAGCTCGTAAGTGGTAGAGCTAGGATTCAATCATGGCAGCCCTATTCCAGAGTTCAAACTGTAAACTGTTACCATAAAACATAGCTTCCGAGGTGTAACGGGAGTTGGGAAGGCAGCATTTGCAGAAGGGGAAGGAGTCGAGCAGGAAAGACGGGAGAGGTCACTCCCAATAGAGGGAATGGCAGGGCATACAAACAGTGTGGGGCTGAGGAAGCAGAATTAAGCTCAACTGGGTTTGGCTAGAGCCTTGGCCAAACCTGGCAATCAAAGGGAGACAAGCCTTAGATGGGGGTGGGGCATGCTGGGGACTGTCTTACTCCCGTTTTGAAGGGGGGAAAGTGAGGCAGAGAGAGGAAGTGGTTCACCCAGTGGGCCATCAGTAGACCGAGCTGGGGCTTTTTCCTAAGCTCCTCCTCCAATGCTGTGGGCCAGTCCCTGTGACAATAGCTGCTCCTGTTTCCCCCCTGGGTAGAACTCCATTCTGTGCCTCCTTATTTTAAGATCTTCTCTCCTTCAGCCACCAGATAATCACAGTGACTGTCATCACCTAGGTGTGTTATTTCTGCATCTGTGTACTTGACACCATTTATTTTCTGCTGTGTACCTTAGGCTTAATGCACCTGTTATCTCCCTTGAATGCAGCGAGGGTACAAGCATTCCTTGGCCACAGGTAGATTGTACACCCAACTCATGTTGAAAACCATCAGGCTCCTCCTTGGAGACTGCACATGCGTTCCCCATCAATTCAATTAATTATGCTTTCATTTGCCCCTACGTGGAAGTTAGTACTTCTTTCCAGATGAACGCTTGGGTCTCTTGATCTCAGATACTGTATTTCCAGAGAGGGTTTAAAAAGGAACAGGGGATTCTTTCCAGGAAAATGTGGAACTGAGGAGGATGCAGCCATGGGAAGGCCTTACAGGATGTAGATGTGGGGACCACCTTTTTTCCAGTGCAGCCCCCATCTATGGCCTGGGTTTTCCAAGGGATGTAAAAGAAAAGAAAAACATGACAAGAAGATATTATACTTGGAACCAAAAATAGAGGGGGAAGAGGAGAAGAGACTCATTTTAAAAAATATGTAACTACGATATTCCAAGTGTGTCTAAGTGCATTAAAGATACAGTGGTGTTTTAGACTCCGTAAGATCCTTCCGGGGGTCTCCCACGGGTGCCCCACAAGCTGAATCTAGGCATGCTTTTGTTTCATCTGCACAGAGTTCCCATGGCAATGGCTGAGTGAGAGCAGCCCTCTTTAGATGACACATACAATCTCCAGCTCGCCACGGCTCCAGCTGACCTCCATTCTTGTGTTACTGAACTTGTACTAATTAACCATGTGACCTTGGCTAAGCTCCTTCCCCCCCGTAAGCCAGAATCTTCACCTATCAAATTGGGCTGTGGGTGGCTGTTAATTCCATTTTATTTTGTTTATTGCCTGCCTCCTCACTAGAAGCGAAGCTCTAGGAGGGCAGGGATTTTTCTGCTTGGTTCACTGATGTCTCCCATAGCACCTTGAACCATGCCTACCACAATAACAGGTGCTAAATAAACACTTAATGAGGGAATAAATGGTCCTAAACATCCCTTTCAGCTCTGTGAAACACTTCCTGAGAATTTTCCTATTGTGAGTTTGGAGAAAAAAGAAATCTCTCCTTCATTTGAACTGTTCAAACCTCAGACTTCCAGAGCAATCTACAGAGAGCAAGCAATTTGACTTCCCCCTTGCTGATGGCCAGAACTGCTGGCTGAGATGCAGAAAATGATGCTTTTCATTTGTGTATCCAGTGAAGCTTTTATCCTCCTGTCCCTGCATTCATTTTAATACTTCCATGTGGCTTCTGGAGCTTCTGAAACTTGGACTCTTGTGCTTCTCTGTGGTCTGTGAAGCTGCTCAGTATCAGAGCCTGGCTCTGGGTCTTGCCATCAGGTAGCAGAGGATTAAAATTGAAAAGGAAGGAGACACTGAGCTGGAGTTCCCCAGTGAGGGGGACACGCCCACACAGTCCACGTATAGATCACACCTGCCACCATGGCAGAATCCCCTCCCCGGGGCAAACCCCTCTGTGTTGGCATTGCTTGTTAATGGTGAGGGAAACGCAGTCAGGGGCAATAGACTCTGGTGAATCCCTTTGTGAGCTCCTCTTGGTACGAGGAGACACGGTCACTGACAAGACCTCTGCCTTCAGTGGCCGCGGTGACCTCTTGTGTGCCCAGGGCCTTGCTCACCTAGCAGAGAACATACCATGGGGCAGTGAGCAGGCAGTCTTTGGGCTCAGTGTTCATGGCTGTTGATTGGCACTATTTCTGGCTGACCCATGCACCTTGTTTCCTGCGCCTCTAAACTGATTTCCTTAGGCAACCGCCTAATTCAATGTCTTTCAAACTTTAATGCCCATCTGCCCTGGGGGAAGGGCAGGACTTGTGTGTATTCCTCTCTTCAACTGCAGAATTTCCAATTGTGCAGATCTGGGGCGGGGAGTGAGTTTTGACAGACATCCCAGGTGATTCTGATGCCGGGGATCCCCGCAGAAACCCCCATACCTAGTCCCAAGACTCACAGCACCTATTACAGATTACTTGCCTCATCACTGCCCATAAAGCCTTGTGACACTCTTCCTTGCAGCAAGGAATCTATGTCCTAAATGAGGCTTGCATTTTCTGAAGGTGAAATATTTTATAATTTCAGGCTGTTTCCATGGATATGTAATCCCAGCATCCCTTCTTTCTTCTACACTCCTCAAGTGACATCAGCATGAGCAAGAGGAAGGGGTTTGCTCAGCTATCTCTGGCAGGGGAGGATGGAGGGACAGGTTTCTCCTCACCTCTCAATGGGGAGGCATATAAGTTGCTATGGAATTTATATGTGAATGCAAAGGTCACGCTGTCATTAGTTATGGGTTTGGGCTCTGCTCATTGGCCACCCTGTTCCTATGGTGAATCAGTAACAGGGCCCCTGACAAGTTCATTAGCTGGGGGATTGTGGGATAGGGTTCCTGGAGGTGTCCAAAGTGCCATCACTCCTCCGCTCGAGACTGCTCCCTGAGAGTAATTATCTTCACTAGGTGGACATAATTATCATGCCTTCTGCTACGTTATAAAATCAGGAATAAAAGAGTTTCTAAATGCTGAAGTCATAATTTCCCATTTTCCTTTGTTCCTCTAAGACTTCCCAAATCCCTATCATTCTCCTCACTAAGGTGACCTGAACCCAGAAAAGTAGTGACTCCATGGAAAAGCCAATGGGGCAGTGGGGGCTGTGGGAATAGAGAGCTGAAGAGGCTCGCTGACAGTTCCCTCGCAGGCCCTGGAGCCTTGGGTTGAGGCTGCATGGTAGGCAGAACTGGATGGGGTCTCAACAGGGATAAGCTATTGCCTCAGTCACCTTAGAGAGAATCCTTTCCCTTCTTGGGTGTGTTTCATCATCTATCAAATGAGATAGATGATCTAGATCATCTTAATGATCCCACCCAGAGCCCAAGGTCTCTGGAACTGTAGTTCCATGTTTTCCACATGCTCCGTACCTCTTGGAGTCACCATTGGCTCTTCCCTCTCCTCAGTCTCACATAGCCAATCCATCAGCAAGTGCTGTTAAGTCTAGTTTCAGAGTAGACCACCAATCCATCTCCACAATCATCATAATTTCCATCACTGTAATTTCCCCCGGACGGCCATGAGAGCATCTTGCTTGGGCCCTCTGCTTCCACTCTTGACTCTTCTCTACTTTAATTCATTTCCTCACAGCTCCCCAGGGTAGCATTTTAGCATGTAAATCAATTCTTCCCTTGCTTAAAACTCTCCAATGTCTTTCCATTGTATTTAGAGTAAAACTCCAAATCTATATATGCCATGGCCATGGGGCCCTACGAGGTCTGGCCTCTGCCTACTTCTTAAATGTTATCTCAGACCCCTATTCTCCTCATTCACTGCACGTCAGACGCACTGGTCACTCCTCCCATCTTTGAAATCACTAAGCTCTTTTCTACGTGAGGGCTTTTGCACATAGCTGTTATATCTCTCAGTTCTAACAAGCGTAGCTCTGTTTTACCTATCAGCTCCTCAGAGACACCTTCTCAGAATGTGCTAAGTACGCCCCCTTTAATTCTACTTCCCTTATTACCTATTGCTACAGTAGGTTCATTTTATTCATAGCACATCACAATTTATACATTCACAATTGATTGCTTAATGTCTGCTTTATACTGCTATACTGCCAGCTCCTTGAAGTAAAAACTCTCACCCCCCCCCATGCTCCATCATCAATATATCTTCATATCCTCAGCACCTAGTACTGTTCCCTGAATGTCGTAGACCTTTAGTAACATCTGTTGACTAAATAAATGACATTGGGCACAAGAAAGGGAAAAGGCACAGAAAGGAAAGGTGAGGGAACTAAAGACAAATTTTGACTGTGATGATTTTTGTTTCCCTTTTAATACATCCCTTCTCAAAATGTTCTCTATGGAAAAAAAAAGGAGTCTAAAATATGTATTAAAAATAGATCTTTGGGCACAGGAAGTAGGCTTACAAGTCAATTCACGGATGGCATTTTTATCTGTGGTCATAGCTAAATGAATTTTAACTTTGAATGTTAAAATAGGTTACACAGAACCAATATTTATATAAACATTTTAAAGGGAGGAGTCTTTAAAACATTTCAGGAGCATTTACTGGTATACCTCATTGAATGTGCTGATTACATATTATTTTATCTATTCATGGTGCTGGTGCAGAAAACATTCACTTTAGACAGTTAAGACAATGCTACTGATTGACTCCCCAATGTCCAATTCCACCCCTTCTACTCTAGGGGGCTAGAACATCTCAATCCTTGCCTTCCTGACCTCCCTTACCACTAGACGTGCTCATGGGCCACTGCTCTGACTAATGAGACAGGAGCAGACATCTGCTTGGGGTAAGCTGTTTCCTGACCCAGAGATAGAAGTGGCTGGCAACAAACCTTCCCCTTCTTGCTGCTTGACTATGGACGTAATATCTGGGAGCTGCCATCTTGTAAACATGAAGACAAGAATCACAGAACATCTGATCCTGATTTCACAGAACCACGGCTGTCTGTCTCCACTTTTCTTGTAATGTGAGAAATACAGCTGTTCATATTCCTGTGGTCATGTTAGTTTATTTTGTTACTTGCAGACAACCACTTTGGGCCACATTTTGTTGGCTTTGGTTAATAGACATCAACACGGATTTTGAAGAGGTTAAAGAGAAATAGAGCTACTTGTGTATGGATGCAGATATACTTCAGCTGAAACTTAGTTCCCCAAATTCTAAATTAGTGAGGATTTATGGTATATTCTTTAAGCACTTGGTTGGTGCAAAAGTACTTGCAGTTTAAAAGGTTAAAAATAATTAATTGCAAAAACCCCAGTTACTTTTGCTCCAACCTACTAAATAGCAAGAACAATGAACTGAAGCTCATCTGAAAGGGTCTTGGAAGTATACAAGCTCCTTAAAATACCTTCCTCCCCAGCACCCAGAGTGTCCAACGTAGAGTTACGCATGTAAACTTGACTTCATCAGGAAAGGTGTAAACAACAACAAAAGCTTCCGCTGGTGTCTGCAGTTGTTTGCTTGGTCTCTGGCTCCGATTACTATCCAAGTATCATTGTCTTTTTGTCTGGCCCTAGCAGGATGAAGTGTATGCCTTTTCTCTTTAGCATATATTTAAAAAAAAAAAAAATACACACATTGTGATGTATACTCTGACTCTTAGGGGGTTTCTATAGGCCCTAAGCTCTGGGATTGGCTAGGGTATGTTCTATAAGGAAGAGTCTATCTCAATGGCTGAAATTCCTTCTTCTGGTGGGTTTACTCCTGTGTAATCCCAAATGACAAATTCATCCTCCCATTTCCTGTGAGGAGAAGCCTCAGGAATCCAGGTATTGCTGGTCTGGAGGGAACCACTGGCTGTGTCTGCTCTGTCCCTGGTCTTCCCCAAAAGGGAGAAGTCCATTGGCTTTCAAATCAGTGTGAGAACACATTCTTCTAGTGAAGTTTACTAGAAGCCCAATATATAAAATGGATAAAATAATTAAGAAATAGCATCTGTTTTATAATGCTTCCTATGTTCTCTCTGGATACCGTGTTATGGCGGGTCTATATGTATCGGCCTCTTTTTAACCTCACAACTATACCTGAGGTAGGAACTCTTACTTCCATTTTACCAGTGAAAAACACAGGCATGGAGTAGAGTTGTTTTATTCAGTTTCATCTTCACCTCAGTGTCAGTTCCTAAGATACCCTAGTGGATCCCTCAGAAGTCCTGGAAGCACAGTTTGAAAACCCTCTTGTAGCCAGAGGCCACAGACTCAAATACCCTCTCTGGAGCCAGCTGAGTAACAAAGGAATGAAAGCAAAAAGTTGAAGGCTGTGGTGAAGTGGGAAATGCATGGGTTGGCTAAAGAGGGCAGCTGCCACTCAGTTTTGGACAACCATTGCCAAACTCTGTGCAGCACAAACAAAAACATGCTTGGCAGAAGACTCAGCTGTTGGCCACCTCGTCAGACCACAAGGGTGCCGTTAGGAGGTAAGATGCCCACTGAGGAAGAAACTAACAGAAAAAATAAGCCGTGGGTCTTATAAGACACATGCCTGTTTGGATGGCCCTACATTATCCTGAGTAGATAAGAATCATTTCTTCTCACTGTTTATCCACTGGACTGATTTATTTTTAAGCAAGCCCTTCCCCTGCCTGGTTCTATCTACTCTTCACCATGTGTTTACCAGTATTGGCCAAGTATCCAGTCTCACACCTCCTCTCCCACGCATCCCCCCACCCTCCGACTGTCTTCTTATTTAAAGAAAAACAAGATTATCATGGTGAATGATGGAACTATCTAAATTATACAGCAGGCAAAATGAGTCCTGCAGGAATCTCCTCAGAAAGATTTTATTCCATTGTCACTTAGGAATATTGGTCCTCATCGATACTCAAATGCAAAACAATTTTATCTGTGGTAAAGATGCCTCTAGCACACGTCCATGAGGACTTGAAAGAACATTACAGAGACAGGAG
Source organism: Rhinolophus sinicus (assembly GCF_057876585.1). Lineage (NCBI taxonomy): Eukaryota > Metazoa > Chordata > Mammalia > Chiroptera > Rhinolophidae > Rhinolophus > Rhinolophus sinicus. The sequence goes on along the minus strand of NC_142505.1, from coordinate 92,193,345 downwards.
GTCAGTAAGTGTGGGAAGTGGTCTAGAATGGTAGTTTTCAAATTTTTCTCCCCCACTGTCCACCCTTCCTCCTTTCTTTCTTAGCTTCAGAATCCTTTTTCAAACAAAATACTATTCACAAGTCCAATATATAAAACAGACAAAAATGGAGCTATTCTGTTTTCACAAGTCGGGCTGAAACCTCACTGATTTGGTCACCCCAGTACTCTCAGTGCAATAGTTGAGGCACCTCTAAGAACCTCAATTTCAAACCACAAGAAACCAATTTATATCAGCATTGGAACTAGATTATTTCCACGGTCTTCCTCAGAACCAAGAAAAAGAGAACCTTTTTCTCTTAAAAATGAAGAAACCAAGCTCTACTTGGGTCAGGTAACTTGCTCAGGGCCAGCACAGAGCATACCAGAGCCAATGCTAGAACCCACTCAGAATTCAGTGCTCCTTCACCTCACCTAGCTGCTAGCTGTGCAACCTTGGCAAGACAGTCAACATTTCTGGGGTCCCTCATTCCTAAGAGGATATATAAGGACAGTCCCACCTTGTGCTTCTGTAAAGATTCAATGAGATAAATGCATGTAGAGAACTCAAAACCTTCTTGGCATATGGCAGGTGCTCAATAAATGTTAGTTACACCATATTGTAGCCCCACCCTTTCTCTGTTCCTTTCAGCTACAGAACATCAGAATTGTGATTATGCCCATTAATCTTGACAGATAGCAGACAGAGCTGGCCCAGACACAGGAAGTGTCCCGATAATTCACAGCCTGCAATCAATGGACGGTTGACTATAAAGCACAGTTGAAACACTGAGTACAATGAAGTCTGCAAACAATTCCTAGCTCTTAACTTCCCAGTATTTGTTTTTTCCCAAGAAAAATACAGCATTGAGCAAAGGGATTGGGAAGAGCTGACTGACCTGGGAGAAATGTCACATCCTTGCTGCATGAAGGCTCCCAGAGAGAACCACAGACTGTTGAATATCCCAAACTCATTGGACTGGTCACTGGTTGTCTGGTCCCGCCCCTCCTCAAACTCTTCACTGTGCCATTCGTAGGGGCTGAAGCGGCTGACCAGGAAAAGCACGACACTCACTCCGATGTAGGCAAACACGATGCACATCCAAATCTCATAAGCCAAGGGGTCGAGGAAAGAGAAGACCCCTGGCTTGGACTTCTGTGGCTTTTTAATCATGATGGAGATCCCCAAACTCATAAATGGCTTGGAGAAGTCTATCACCTCTTCCCGGACCAAGGTGATAGTTAAAGGGGCCACGGCCACATCTGCTCTCTGGAAAAACAAAATAGAAGAAAAAAATGCAGTTGAGCTCAGCAGCTCCTCTGTTCTCTTGTTTCTGTCTTCACTGTGAATATTCTTCTGTGTCTTAACGGATATGAGAGTTAGGAAGAACCTTAGAAGTCCAAACCCTCCTATTCTCTATAAAACATTTCTGACAAATGGATGGTCCGCTCAGCATCCTGCAGGAGAGGTTATACCATTGATGGACAGTTATAATTGTCAGGGGCATCTTATTACCTTACCACAAGGGAGCTGTTATGATAGCTGCTGTTTTGCCTGCCCAGCAGTCATGCCTCCTTCCTCCACTAGAAGGACCACTCTTGCCCTACTCTCAGTCTTCCCAGTTCAAATGAGGCTGATCGCCCCGGTTATATGGTCAAACACATAACTCAGGTTTGGCCATCCATAGACTCCACTCCCCTGGCCAGAATGATTCAAGAATGGCCCAGGACCCGAGTTGGTATAGTGAGCATTAGCTCTGAGAGTCAGAATGAGAGAAGCAGAAACTGATACATGATGAAATAATTTGGGCCACCCTAAGTTTAGGCCTTACCCTGGACTCCCTAGGATCATGTGCCAATATACTTGTATCCTTCTGTTTGTCTCTAGAAACATGAACCAGTCTTCCTGTTGGCCTAAGCCAGTTTGAGTTGGGTTTCCTTTACCTGCAGCAAGGTAGTTCTGACTAACAAGGTGGTGAAGGCAAATTGAACTCAATAAACACTTATTGGATACTTATTATGGGCAAGCCCTAGGTTGAAAGCTGTAGGTAAGCTATGGTCCCTATACTCAGGGAATTAAAAGCTAGTAGGAGAGATTGGTATGCACACAAGCATACACACGGCATACAAGCATACACACATACATGCACACACAGTTTTTCAATCTACAGAGTAGGCTGGGTATGTGCTATCTAAGAAATACAGAACGCAACAGAAGACCAGGGAGGGATTAATTCTGGATGGGGAGATCGGGGGCTGCATCATCAAAGAGGTGACATGTGCATTTGGCACTGAAGGAGGACTAGGATTTTGACAGGTTGCTCAGGCACAGAACACACTGGTGAGGAGGGAATTATGTGAGCAAAGGCCAGGCAGAGAGAAGGAAAAGTAGCATCACTACTACTTTTCTTTTCAAGAAGACTGTTAAGAAATACACAGGTAATTCACTTTTAAAAATTTAAATCCAATATGTAAATAAACGTAAGAAGGTTGCAAGAAATGTGCATCCTGAAGCATCCAGCACGTGGAACCACCAGCCTTGCTCTTTTCCCTACCGCTCCCTAATGGCAGAAGCGCTGGTATTTACGCACTGAAAATCCACTGCTCTGTTCGCCTCAGATCAAGAGATCCTGGAAACCCAAGCGGGTTCAATGGACAGATGCCACACCATTCACTTTTGAAAGAGAGACATGTCTATGCAAATCTGTTCGAGCCACGTTGCTTTCTCTTATGATGCAGTGCAACCGTCCAGATGTGAGGCTGGTGACAGATGCTGTGTGACGAGGGCCCCGCTTAGCCCCACTGGTGTGGCTGAGAGATTTCCTCTGGTTACTCTCATTGGCTGGGATTATTGAAAAAGCGCCTTAAATGGAATAAAGTGTCTGGCTTCAGAATGACTTACGTTCTCACTTACAGAAAGAGACTTTCCGTAAAGCAACTTGGAGTCAGGTGTGAATTTCGTAGTAATTTTCTTCTCCTAACACCCACTGCATAATTCTTGATAATTTCTACAAACACGTACAAGCTAGTACAAGATATCTACTCTCTTTCTCTGAACTAACAGATAGAAAAGGAAAGGCGGAGAAAAGCAATGGGAATGACCAAGAGGGACAGAGCACAAGTCACCCCAAAGGGAGGTGAATGAAGACCCGCTTTTAAAGTGGTCACAGGAACTCAGTGTGTTTGAGGCCTCCTCGTGTGCGCTAATACCATGAACTGCGGACGGGAAAAATCACTGACCCAAACCACCTTAACTCACTCAGAAGTGCTTAGTTCACTCAGAAGTTCCCATGTTTGTTTCATGGAGCACTATTTCTGGGATGTTAATAACTGTAACACGAAAAAAAAGCTTTGGGAAATACAAATTTAAGCAGGTTATTTTTTGGACAGGACTTCCCGGAACCTTTAAAAGACCACTATGCACTGAGCTTTTCCAGGAGGGAGAAGCAGTTACAGCTATGTCCAAAATTATTTGGCCATGGATCTCTCTGGACACCAAAAGGGACCCATCTGTGTAGGATGTACACATAGTGGGAGATGCTAAATTCAGTGACCTAATTATACAGATACGAAACTCAAGTCCAGAGGAGGAAGGTGGTTTGTGCAAAGCAGCAGTGTTTTAGCTTGTTGTGCCTTGACTGAGAGGTCTGGGGAGTTGGTTTCCAGCACCTGAGTAGTTAGTTACTGGAGCTCTGCAGGATCGATCAAGGGCAGAGCTGATCTGGGAAAGGCGGCCTGGCTGCTCTGCTCTGCTCCTCGCAGACCGTAGTCTTTTGGGATGTCAATTTCCTCACTAGAACAAAAGAGGCCTAACATGATTTTGTTTTATTTATTTGACAGGAGTGTTTCATGAGGGTCAAATGAATTCAAATATGTGAGAGTACCTTGAAGTATGAGCATTTTGCAGGTGCTTAAAATTATTTACTTAAACTGACATCTTAGCACAGTGGCTCTCAAACTTGAGCATACCTCAGGATCACCTGGATGGCTTTTGAAAACAGAGGTGGCCATGGGTCCGGGGGGTGAAACCTGAGAATTTGCATTTCTAACAAGGTCCCGGATGATACTGAAACTGCAGGTCCGGACCACACACTTTGAGAACCACCGACCTAGGAGATCTCCAAACAAAGTTTGTGATTCTATGATGTCTGGTAGGAACAGTCCTGGGAAAGTGTGAACAGTTCTGATGCAGTAGGAAATGCAACAAGGGAAGAAAACTGTCAGGGATGGAGAAGACGATGAGCCAGGCACTGTGTAGGTAGATACTCCCCACCACGGCCCAGGGACAGAGGATGCGCTTGCCCTGTTTTTCAGGGGTGACCTTCACAGTTCGGTGGTTGTAGGAGTCATGTAATCAGTAAGCTGGCAACTCAAGTCCAGGTGTCTGTCTGCAAAGTTCACTCTCTCTCTGCTTCACTAAGACAAAGGGCAGGCGAGAAAGTCACCTGTGAATCAGGCACAGAGAAGTGGAAGCTTCCTTCGCAGCTTGTGGCATCCGGGCAAGCAGACACCGTTGCTGTTCTCACCACCAGTTAATATCGGCCTATCTGTCCAGAACTTGGATGGTGTGATTTCTACAGAGCCAGCATGTCTCAGAGGAGGGTACGAAAGTCAGGATGCGTGTCCCGACTTGCCTTTCATGAGCTGCATGTCCTTTACCAAATAACCTAACCTCCCTGGGCCTCCATGTCTTTATCTATAAAATGTGGGAACGAATCATATCCACTTTCTGTGGTTGTTATGAGGAGGAAATGAAATAATGTGAGTAAAGTGTTTAGCGTGGCACCTGGCACACTCTGTGTGCACAAATGCTGCTACACAATTGTTGATAAGACAAGAAGGAGCAAACGGAAGATGAGAGAGACCCTGATTGGTTTGCTATTTAAAAGGCACCAAAAGACTACATTTGGAAGCCTCCAAAATGAGCTTTTTCTGACCTCACTGGTTGTTTGTGACTGAGAGATACTTCCCCAGATTTCTCGTTTTTTCCTCAGGAACAGAAAAGGAAAGCCAAATGAAAATCAAGGGAGGGCATCCAACTGGGCCCAGCATGGAGTCTTTAGAACACAGTTTGTACTGGGCAGAGGGACAAGCCAGGCAGAGGGGAGGACCCAGGAGAGGGCTGGCAGCTGAGGCACCGAGAGGTCACTCTGGTTTGTTACTGATGAGCTAGTGACACGTCACCGACTGCTGGCTACCCTCAGGGTGATCACGCCATTGGTCGGCCCTATCACCAGCCTTTTATTAAGGGAACTGCCTTACGTGGGGTGAGGGTAAAGATGAATACTGGTGGAGGTGAAAAGTTCACAGAAGTTGCCATGGGGATGACCTTACAAGCTTGGTGGAGGTTCCCATGGAAACAAACCTCCAGATACAGCATTAACCATCTAGGTCTCTGTCTTTTATCAATGGCACTTCTCAAAGTAAGGGGTAGTGGAGGGAGGAGGAAAAGCACATCCCACCCCTCAATTCATTGACTGTCTCCCCTGGTCATTTCAAAAGCCACCTTCCTGGGGAAGATTGTCCTCATTCCATCCCTTTCTTCTCTGAACTCCATTTGTATGGCTCTCATGGCCATCATGACTCTTATTGCTTCGATATGTGACAGTGGGATTTAAAGCTTCTAAATGGTTGCTTCATCCTGACCAGAGAGAGCTCAATGTCAACCTGGGGCTCCCTGCGTGCTTCAGCTCAGAAACCCAGCCCCCATTCTTCCATTTCTGCGAGTGAAGCTGCGGTGGTCCCTTTCCTGCAAGTGGCTGCTGGATTGTTCTTATGTTACCATTTGTTGTTCTTCTACTTACATACCTTCATGGTCTCCCAATGCCCACCAAATCAATCCACATGGTTCCCCTTGTTGTTTCTTACTTATCCCTGACTACTCCTCACCCACACTCTCTACAAAAATCACCACTGTTTTCTCACTCTCACACCTTATGTTATTTCCATCTCCATTCTATTGTTTATACTTGAGAAATTCCCAGGCTGCTCTTCTCTCTATTTGAATATGGCCACTTGTCAAGTTCCGTATCCTTCTTGAGAGCTGCGTAAACTCTACGTTAGCCACAGTAGCTCCTGAACTTTGCTACTATGCCACATTTTACTATTCTCTCACCTTGTCTTTTCTGCCCTATAAAATGTTATCATTGTTGAGGACAGCAATCAAATCTTTTACTTCTCAACGATTCCTGGAATACTTAAAACAATTCAGGCATTTGGTGGCTTCTCAAAACTGCTTCAATTTATGGAAGATTTTATAGCCATTGTTCATGGCATTATTTCAAGTATCGTGAGTGATAAAAAGATGAAATAGACCTACCCCAATTATACAGATAACCATTAGAGTCAGGGTAAGCTCTAACCATTAAGCTCTAATGGAAGCAGAAATGAAATTCTACAGGGGAAGCCAACAACAGTTAAGATGGGGAGTTTGTGCCTGTTATGGGGAGAAAACAAATGACACCTTGGAAAAACTAGTGTTTGATACAGGTTTTAAAGAAGGGGTAGAATTTTAGAGATGCAGGACGGAAGAGCGTACCCTAGTGACTCGGGTGTTTGGCTGAAGTAGAAGGTGCAGGAGAAGGGAGTATTCGGGCCAGTGACAGGAAAGTTAGGTTAGATCTGGGTGCATCTGACACCAGGGAAGACATTTCTTTGACTACATGACTTTGAGCAGGGAAGTGACAACTTATCCTGGTCACAAGACTAAACTAAGTTTGGTTGAGGGAGTTGGGACCAGGAACCTGAAGAAAGAATGTCTTAAGACATTGGATTCTGGACTCTCAACTTTTCATCAGCAACAGTACCAAATTATGAAGTCCAGGAGTCATCTGTGGGCATGGCCAGCCTACCACCAAATGCTTTCCTGTCAAACCTTCTGCCTCTGCTCTTAAGCTTCCCCACCCCGTGGAGAACTTACTCCATAGACCAGCTCTCCCACCATGCCATTCCAAGCCTTTGTGTCAGGGTCGCGGGCTCCGTATTTTCCATCACTGACAATCTCAAGACGGTAGGAGTAGCCCACGTGCTTGGCGATCTCCGCAGCCAGCTCCACACAGTAGCCCTCATAGCGGTCATTGCCCTCAAACTGGTTGGCATTCTTCTTGAGCATTACATAAGGATCTTCCTAGTGGAGAAATGGGGAGACAGAGAATGTGGGTTATGCGATCACTCATGGGTAGCGAGGACTTTGGCATGGCAGAGGAGGACGTCATCAATATCGGGTAACTTTGGGGATGTCTCTCTAGCCCCTAGATCCACTTCCTGCATGTCTGCTTCCCCCATTACAAAACTTCTTGGGTTATGGAAACAAACTATTAAAATAAGAATGTTTCACCATTGAGATGTGGTCCACCACTTTTCAAATTATGTTCCAGGACCGCTTGTATATTTTGGAGGTACCTCTGAGGGCCTTGTATTGGGGAAGAGCACCCTAAATAAGCTCTAGGTTTCTTACGATCGATCACTGAAAATAATAGCAGCTTCACTTACACCCACTTTAGGTGCTGGACTGTAAGAAGCTTTCTTTGAAAATGGCTTCTACTGCAGGAGGGTGGAGTCTGAGAACCACCACATGTTAGTCTCACCCTTCTGTTTCATATATGGGGAAACTATTTCTCCAAGGGGAGTAAGTGACTTTTCCAAGGGCACAAAGTGAAATCATGGCAGAGCCAGAGTGGAACAGAGTGGAACCTCTGACCTCTAGGAAATACCTTTTCCCACTCCTTCTTTCTACCTATAGTGCAGTTGGGGCAAGAATAATGACCAGCTTTCACTTCTGGGGAAAACCTTTGTGTGGGTCCAGGCTGCATCCTGGGTAACTTCGAGGAAGGACTGAGTACTCACTAGGATTGTAGTGACGATGTACGTTCTGTTCTGGACACTTGAATTATCACCCCCGGCTTGAGCATCAGTGGCTGCAGGGACAAACTTATCGTCTTCATTCCAGTAACCGATCTGTGAATGAGAGGAAGGTGGTGACATAAGGTAAGGCAGGCTCCTCAGGACTGGCCAACTCTGGGTCACCCAGCTGACACCACCAGACAGGAAAGCAAGGAGCTCAGCATCAGACCATGACACAGCCGGCTCTAAAGTATTGGGGGATGAAAACAAGAGGCAAGATGCTCTCTGGGTCCTCCCAGCCCCATCCCTGTGAAAATCCTCACCATGATGGGCTAAGCCTGGAAATTTCCCTGCATGAGGGTTTAACTGTTTACACAGCTAGACGGCGTTGTACAATGCAAGCCAGGGCTGTGGAAATGTAATTCCCTGCAGTGGCCCACAAGGCCAAACCCTTCTTTCCCCCATGCTTATTAACCCGTCTCTTTCTGAGCTCATTCTGAACTATAGTTGGAATCATGTGACTTAAAAATTACATTCTTTGGCTTTTTAGGTTAATGATATTTTTCCATTTAGGTTTAACTTCCTGGGTGATGGTTATTTTATCCTTTATTTATTGATTTCTCATATTTCCAACTATTTTAATACTGAGCATATAGTACTGCCTAAAAATACTGGCTAACATTATTTAAAAAATCAGTTAAGTTTTTTATACCGATTCATTTTCCACAGTATTTGAGCAAATATTTATCGGATCCCTATTGTGTGCAAGGCTCTGAGCTAAAACGTTGGCGGTACTGTATGGCAGGCCGTGTGGAGAGAGATACAAAGAACTCTAAAAGCTAGTCTTTGCTCTGAGAATTCGTCCAGTTTTCTTGGGAAGACATGACGCCCACATACACATGACCCCACAGGTGACAAGTGAGTGGCTCAAGAAGCCTGGACCCTGAGGAGCTCAGGGAGGCAGAAGCCAAGTGTGGGAACCTAGGCCGGGAAAAAGGCAGCAGGAGGAGGCAAGGCTTAAGGTCAAGAGGGACGGATGGGTTGGGCCCAAACCTTTTAGACCAGGGAGAATATGAGCCAAGATGTGAAGGCAGGAGTCTGCTCAGATATGTGAGTTCACTGTGTCCTGGGTGGGACATACGGTTAGTCTAAGAGGGCAGTGGGCACTTAGGTCTAGAAAACAGAGGGATTTGAAGGCCAGGCTAAACAGTGTAGATGCTCCTGAAGGCAACAAAAAGTCATGAAAGTTTGGGAAAAGCAAAATGGCATGGCTAACACACACACACACACACACACACACACACACACACACACACCATCGCTGTCTCCGTCTCTGTCTCTATACGTCGTTAGACAGTTGCATTTTGTTTTGTGGTCTGTAGATGTAAAGCGCAAAAGGGAAGGAGCAGATGCAGAGGGATGAGCAGGTCTCCCAAGAGCCAGAACTCAGCCCAGGCTCACATGCCAATGGTCCCCTTCACCCTGATATCGTTCCAGTCCCCTCGATTGGAAATGAGCAATTCTCCCTGCAATATCACGGTCGTTGACAATAATAAAAATTGCCTATATTGATTATACTCTTGCTATGTCAGAGGCTATGTGTTTTATAGTTTTGGTGCCGTTCCATCTGGCTTAGGGGCGTTTGTTAAGTTGCCCAAGGTGATGCAACTGGAAAGTGGCTGAGCTTGGCCTGGAGCCTGGGCAACCCGTCTCCAGAGGCAGCTTTTCACCACTCTGCTGTTCTTGCTGAGAGAGGACTTGGCCCAGGGCTGCAAATCACATTAGTTAACATTTATCGAATGCTTGTGTTTCAGGCACTCTTCTAAGTGCCTTTTATGTTTTTAACTCCTTTCATCCTCACAAAAACCTATGAAGTGATTATCATTCCATTTTAAATGTGGAGAAATTGAGATGTGGGGAAATGAAGTAAGATTCCCAAGGTCACAGGAGACTCGGGAGCTAGGCTCTGGCTAGGAAGACTGACGGCAGGGCCAGGCCCTACCGAGCTTCAGTGGCTCCTGTGGGCTTCCACTGGTCCCTGTGGTCGAGCTGTTTGTGGGTCTGTACCCCTCTCTCTGTGATGCTGCAGGCTCCTCGTGCAGAAAGCTGGGACCTGTTCATTCTAGGACCTTATGTGTAGCACATCTTTCACTGAGAAGGTGCTCAGGAAGCGTTTGTTGAGAGAATGAGTGCATCCAACCTGGAGACAGTGGACCCTGTTGGTCCTGAGTCAGTTCAGAGGCCAGAAGGGGAGCCTGTCTCACTGGGTCAAGATTTATCTTCATCGTCAGCATTAGTGTGATGTTTCCTGCTTGGGGCACTTTGAGTCCGTGTGAAAGGAGGCCATTCTTTCTAATGACACCAGAACCAGAAACTTAGATTTCCAGAATGTCAGAACTGGAGAAGGCTGGAAGAAGCATGTCTTCCGACCTCTTCCTTTCTAGAGTGGGAAACAGAGGCTCAGAGACCAGCGGACATGCTCAGGACCACAGAGCAATCTCACCTACCTCCCTTTACTCCATGGAACACTGGGGGTGTCTGTATGGAGCCCCTTCCCCACTTTCCATGGGAGGTTGGGCGAGAGGTCAGAGATGAGGCAGCTCTGGGCTCCTCACCCCTGTTTCAACAGTCAGCTCTGCTTTTTATCTGTTTCACACACTGGGATTCCCCTTACGAGTTCATTTTTACAAGGAGGCCTCTGGCTGAAAAATAAATGTTTAAAACAAAGCCCTGTTGTAGTATTTATATCATGATGCAAGTTTAAAACAATTCCAAAGTACTTTTACATGTAACTCTTTTGCTCCGCACACTATGCAAGTAGCACAGGCAGGTTTGGGATTATTTTTCCTGTTTTATAGATAAGAAAACTGAGGTTTGGGGAGATCAAATGATCTAACTTATTACATTATATAGCACATTGGTGAATGGCGGGGCGTAGAAGCCAGGCCATGGATCTCAAGGTAAGGTTTTTTAGTATAATTTCTGTAAGCTTGGGAGAAAGTCTGACAACTATAATTGTTATTCTCCCCTCCCCTATGGATAATGCTGAGATGTTTTCATTTCCTTCCCTTTCCCTTTCTCTTTTGTCTTCCTTCCTTCTTCCCTCTTCACAATCAGTCACAGATTGAGCTATTCCTACTCACACTGTACAACCGTCAGTATAGAGGAAGTTACCTCTGACATGCAACTAATTTCTATAAAACCTGCCTTGTATTAATAGGTATTATTTTTCAAAGTGGGGACTTGATGGTCAAGAGACTGGTCTCCGGCATCAGACAGACCTGGTTTAAAAGGCAGACTTTCCTAATTACTAACTCTATGACCTTGTGCCAGTTACTTGACCTCCATGGGCCTCAGTTCCTGCTCTGTAGAATGGATGCAACAATAGCCCTGGTCTCACAAGGCTGCTGTGAAGACTAAATGAGTTAATGCATGTGCAACAATGAGCATTGTGTGTGGTTCATGCTGTCAGTAAACTGAAAATTGATATTCAGTAGGCTAATGTCTAGTGGAGGCTAACAGGCTTCTATGCGGCAAGATACTTCAATTTCAATTTGCTATTGACCATTATCAGTCTCCACAAGAAGCATATATTGTGGAGCATTTCTCAAACTCATTTGACAATATAACTCGCTCTACATGCAGAATGTCATAGGGCAAGTGGTCCCCAAACCACAAAACACTGCTCTAAACTCTCAAGTTATTTTGACAAAAGATGGAGGGTGGGGGGAACAAGATAAATCTGTGTGGACCACTTTTATATGGCTTAGAAAGAGACTTTAATTTTTGAGGATAGCTGTCCTTCAAAGCTACTATCAAAGCACGGGTGTTAAATTAGGATCTATAAAAATTACTGTCTAGCTTGATTTATATATAGCTCCTTTGATTCCAAAAGCTAAATGTGTAAACAAGCTTATTTGATTCCTAACCCTTTTAGTAGGGAAATAAAATAATATCGCCAGTCAGAAGAGCAGAGTAATGCCAACACCAAGCTTACACCTCATGTAAGCTAGCAGGCTGAGAAATCTGGGCCCACAGTTTGATAAAAAGAAAGCTGACAAAGATTTTTGAAGAGACACTGCACTTCAGAGATGAGAGCGCAAATTTCCCTTTCTTAGAGAAATGGGTTGGTTATCATACGGTACTTTCATTCTCTACTGAGGATATGCAGGAACTTTGATTCTGTCTGGAAGAAAATCAGAGCCAGTAGTTTGGTAAAGATTGGGGCTCACCATTTAGGAGAGGATTTAAACAATTCTGGTAGTGAGAGGTCTTCTCCTGGGGCCAGTTACAATTTTTGATCTGTTTTTCCAACTACTTCTAAAGATTCTTTGAATATAAGAAATGAGTCTAGATGATAGACCAGATTTTTTTTAAGTGGATGAAGTCTAAAAAGGAGATTATCATGGAATAGTAAATTCAATTGATCTACCTTACACAGTCATTAAATCACATTTACACATTTGTATCTCTAGGCTGCCTTTGAAGCCACAGTCCCCGACCTCCAAAAGTGAGTCCATTGCAGTCAGTTTTTAAAATATCAGTTGCGTATTGTGGCAAAGACCACTAGATGACCATCAAGATTCTTGTTCACCTTCCGTGACATAGGGGTATTAGTGGAAGTGGCTGCCTAGCCAGCAATTAAATTGCCTGGCGTCTAGGTGGACCAGGTGGTTAGCGTTTGGTCAATGGAATACTTTAGAAGTGATACACATCTTTCCTAGCCTGACTCCCCCAAATCTCCAGCATCATTTCTACTTTCTTTCTTCTTCATCTATTAGCTGGATGGTAACAGCCAGAAAGATCTAAGCAGACAGCGGAGCCTCCATAAGTCTTGAGTCTTTTAATCAGAGCCCTTGGCCCCAAACTGGAGGGAGACCAAGTGAACAAGAATTAAACTTCTATTGTTCAACTGCTGAGATTTCAGAGTTTATCTGTTACTGCATCTAGGGCTATCTTAACTACACACTTAAAGAATTTGAACTTAACAAGTTTGTGTGTGCCTTTGTCTGAGTTCTGCTTGAAGTGTTCTTTCATTAACTTTGTCAGCATTTTGTTTTCCTATTTGCAGGCAGATCTATGGAAATATGGGTCAGAGTTGTATGCTTCCTGGTTGCCCAGCAACATTCAATAAACCACAACCCTAATAAACAACCACTATTTGTATGTGCTTACTGTATGTCAATATACTGTAGGCACTGGGGATATAATAAATAACACACCTATGGTCCCTGCTTTTAGAGAGGTGCTTTCAGACATTTTAGTCCTGCTTTTAGACATTTCAGCAGCAATGAGTGGAGAAGAAGGAAAGAGAATACATATGCGTATCTAGACCAGGGGTCGGCAAACTTTATCAGTAAAGAAAGAGCGAGACAGTAAATATTGCAGGCTTTGTGGGCCTTTCAGTTTCTGTTGCAACTACTCATCTCTGCTGGTGTCGTAGTACAGAGGCAGCCATAAACAGTATATAAATAAACGTGTGTGGCTGTGTTCCCCAAAAAACTTTATTTTTGGACAATGAAAATTTAATTTCATATAATGTTCATATCTCATGGAATAGTCATCTTTGGATTGATTTCAACCATTTACAAATGTAAAGCCATTAGCTCACGGGCTGTATAAAAATAGGCAGCGGCTGAATTGGCCTGCAGGCTGAGTTTGCCAACCCCTTGTAGGGCACTGAACTTATGAGAATATAGCAGAAGAAATAAGCACTATGAAGAAAATAAAATGGAAAAATGGGACTGTGCTGGGTAGGTGGGGGCTACTTCAGGGAGCTTGGTCAGGGACGGCCTCTCCAAAGTGACTTCACGTGAGCTGAGACCGGAAGGAAAAGGAGAAACACAGCCTATGGAACTGTAGTGATAGGGAAGCCAGGTGAAGGAACAGAACGATGCCAGGGTGACTGTGGAGCAACGAGCTAGAGCAAGAGCTGATGTCACAGGGAAGAGGCAGCTAGGGTTCTGAAGGCCATGGTCTGGCGTTGTGTTACATTTTACCTGCAACAGGAAACTGGTGAAAAGTTTGAAGCAGAGGAACAGTAACATAACCTAGTGTATATTTGAAAATTATGGTCCCAGCTATTGTGGTGGGAGAGGGGGTAAGCTCGTGGACAGAGGGGTAAGCTCATGCATGGACAGCAGGACTAGTGGCTGGTAAGGAGGCTCCTGAATGAATCCGGCAGCTGTGGCGGTGGCTTGGGCTCTGGGGTTAGTAGTGGAAACAGAGAAGTGCGTGGATTGACTCTGCCTCTTAGAGCTCTAACAGGATGTGGCATGTCCAAAGTTGGGTAGCAAGGATTTAAAGAACAACCTCCAAAGGACGTATGGAATGGAAGGCTGTGACTTCTTTGGGACTTGAAATTACTTTTGCCACCAGCAGGACTTGGTGTCACTTTAGTCTTTTTTCCTTTCCAGCTCTACACAGGGTCAGAACTAGGGATCAAAAACTCAGGGCCAGGACAGGGGGACTGAAACCAACTTGCCATGAGAAGTAGAGGCCTTCAGTCTGGCCCAAAAATAACTACAGGACCAACCGTGACGGGCAAGGATGGTTAAATCAACAGTGCTGGTCTCTCTATGAAAGACCTTGGAGAATTTTCCTACTCTTCTCCCTTGGCAGCCGTTTATCGGAATTTGTGGTCCCACCTGAATTTGACAAGACATTTTATTTGGATAGAGACCCCTGTACATCAGTACCCCACAGGGAAATGGAATCTCTGAATTTCCAGAGGCAGTGCAATTCTGGCATTTGAAGCTCCTAAATGGACGCTGGATGGATGCTTAGAGCACATACATGTCAGTGGGATGCCCAGATACCTAGAGGGTGTGTTGGCACATTCACGTGCAGGATAAGGCCTGATGATCAGGAAAGTGTTCCCGTGGCCCTGCATCAAGAAGCAGCAGCCACTCTTTATTACTTCCATCAAGTAAGGCTGCATGATGTTCACTGAAGCCAGCACAACTAGGTCACCCGTGAATCTGAGGAATTACTTTGCTACGAGGCTGATTGAGGAAAAGGCCTGAAGCCACAGATGTGGAAAAATTGATTTTCTGAAAGTCAGATTTCCTATAAACAAAGGATGCTTAAGCCCACATTCTAAGAACGGATTTAGTCATTGGAAAGTAAGTTGAAAAACAGCCTCGGGGTCTGAAAAATAAAGCACAACCATTTGCTTGTGGATTTTAAGGTTACTCTGTTATTTCTGTTTGCTGATTTATCCATTCCATGGGCTTGCACAGCCTGACTCATTCAAACTCAAGGCTGACCAAAAAAAAAAAAAAAAAAAATCCCTGTGGCCTAAAGAATGGAGTTCAAACAAACAAACAAAGACAGACAAACAAAACATAGGCTGAATGCCCATTACATGCTAGGTGCTACTTTTGGGGATCCCTCCCTGTAGGCAATTGGGGGTAGCAGACATGATTTCATTTAAACCTGACAGCACCCTGGGAGGTAAGGTGTATTATCCCCCTTTTGGAGATGATGTAACTGAGATCCCAGAAGCCCAAATAACTTGTTTAATGTCACATTCCTAGTAAAGAGTAAAGCAGAGTCTTAAATCCTGGCCAGGCACAAGAAGGGATGGGGTGGAGGGAGGCCTAGACAGAGGGGACGTGTATGAAGGCTCTAAGGTGAGAAAGAATACAGTGTATTCAAGGAAGTGAAAGTTGATAAGAAGGACTGGAGTGGGGAAAGGAAGGGAATGTCAAGGGTCAAGGTCACAGACAGAGGCAGAGGCCAGAGCACATGGGGTCTGATAAAATTCTGAGTGCTTTTCCCAAGAATTTGAATGTATTCTAAACATTTTAATATCCATCCATATTCTATATTACGTGGATACACATGCCCATGTACGTTTCATTCTGCATGAAAAATGGAGTGGATGTGACCACGTGAGGATTAGGACAGAATAGTTAACTTCCTCAATAATCATCCTTCTGAAGTCCTTCAGAATCCCTCAGGAACAGCAGTAGCATTTTGTACATATCTATTACTTTATATTTTTCAAAGTAATTTCCCATCCCTTGGCTCTTCACAAGCACCCCGAGACAAAGGTCAGTATCTTTATCTCCATTTTGCAGATGAGTGAATCGATTCTCAGAGAAAGGAACTCACTTGCCCAAAGACCCAGTTGGTTCGTGGCAGAGCTGAGTCTGGACTCCTCATTGCCCGAGTCTCTTCAAAGAGATCCAGTCTAGGAAAAGGGGGCCCATCAGGCCCTCAGCTCCGGCCGGAGCCTCTGCTCCGCCCTCTCCTCCCTGTGCGATGGAAGCAAAGGGCACCTTTACCTTTCGGATGCCGTCGTGCTTCATTTCGATCACATGGAGGGTGTAGTTGGTCCGGCGTCCTTTCTCGTTAAACTGCACGTTTCCTGTCAAGCCTTCAAACCGCACCTGGAAAACAGATCCACGTGGTGAACAGTGAACTCAGAAGTTGTACCTCATGTTTGTTTGCTGTTTCTGCTCCAGTGGAAAATCCAGAACCCGAGAATGTGACGTGGGATGAGGTCTTGGAGTAACATCCATGCTAAAAAAGACTCTCTACATCCTTGACTGTAGAAGGCATTGCTACTAGAGCACAGTTCTCTTTCCTACTAAACTGAGATTCATCTTGAAAACATTTTGCACCCATGGCTTTAGGCAATCGGTAACAATGGATCACAGTAAGTCTCCATAAGACATCTCTGTGCCACCACCAATCAAACACGCCATTATGACCACCACCATGGGCACCACCACTCCTCACACACCTTCAGATGAAGACACTGAAGGAGGCCTGCTAAGGAAAGGGGCTGGTGTGCCATCCCTGGCAAATCAGGAGAAGAAGCCAGCCTTATGATTGATGCCTTGGGCTGTGCTTGAATATGGTTTTTTAATTCCTTTGTGAGGCCAGAGGACAAAGCACTTGGGAATCTAAAGACCTGGAAGTGGGAGACATGGAGTTTATCCCAGCTTTCCTCTGAACAGCTGAGTAACCTTGGGTGATTCACCTCTCTAAGCCTTCAGTTTCCAAAACTCCTGCCCCATCGAACTTAAATGACACAGCACATGTGAAAGTGCTGTGAAAACTTAAAAGCACCCGAGAGAACCCTTTATGTTAAGACAGAGCAGGCAGGGCTTTAAACAGGTCTGAGCTGGTTAAGACAGAATTTATATTGGAACTCCAAAATATGCTGCATGGGATTTCTTCTCCACGAATGCGTCAGATCAAACTTTCATGGCCTCATAGCTTGAAGCTCATATTGAAGGTCAAGTGGTCATCATGGGTGATCCAAGACCTTGAAGGCTGAGCCTGCTGCTCTGGAGATGACCAATAAATCTCACCCAAGTCCACCCTCAAATTGGGGGTGAGTCTAGCTGCGTATCATTGGCTCAAGTGCCAGAAACCACATTCTTTAATGGTGACTGACCATGTGTCCTCGTATCAGTCTGGCCGAAGGCCAGTAAGATAAGTCTCTCCATGTAACCACTGTGAACCTGGCCCTATAACTCAGCACTGTTTATTTCCCCCATCTTCAAAGAGCTTAAAAGGAAAACTGGCCGGGTTTTATCTTTTCCTGACAGTGAGCAGCTCCTCTGCCTTCAGAAGGATAAGAAAAGCTGGTGTGTGTGTGTGCGTGTGCGTGTGTATGTGTGTGTGTGTGTGTGTGTGTGTGTGTGTGTGAGAGAGAGAGAGAGAGAGAGAGAGAGAGAGAGAGAGAGAGAGAGAGAGAGAGACTGCTCTGAGGCTGACACTGACCCTCTCATCATCTTCTGGCCTGAAGTCTCAGTGGGGAGGCTGGGACAGGCCCAGAGTGCTGAACAAATTATACAACAAGCTCTGCACTCTCAGGTGAAATCTAGAGAAATCCAACCCTGGAAAAGTCTAGGCTGGCTTTGTTTTTCAGAGAGAAAACAAGGCATAGATTCTGCTGCAAAGAATAGGAAAAAGGGAGCAATTTCAGTGCATCAGCAACTTTACCTTCTTCTCACTTCGGTCATCTCTTGCCCATCTTTAGCTTTCCTACATTCATTCAGTTTCAAGATAGGGTTTCCACTGTGTTTCCCCGAAAATAAGACCAGGTCTTATATTAATTTTTGCTCCAAAATGCATTAGGGCTTATGTTCAGGGGATGTCATCCTGAAAAATCATGCTAGGGCTTATTTTCCGGTTAGGTCTTCTTATGGGGGAAACACAGTAAGCACCGACTTACATGACTCATTTGGAACACCAGACTGGGATAGATGCGCAGGTGACTGGATAATAGACTGATTTACCCAAACAGAAAGAAGTGTCATCAGTCACCCAAACGGGCATTTTCTTTTTGGTCTTGGTCTCAAGTATCATACCAGTTATCAGTACGGCGTACTAGTGTGGCAAATTGCATACAGCCTCCGTGACTCTTTCCTCATTTGTGTAATGTGACCACCGAGAGTTAATTATGTCTTCAGGTGATTTTAAGGAATAAATGAGACATTTTATGATTAATGCTTGGCCCATTGTGAGTATTCAACACAGGCCAGCCAGCTGTTATTATTATAACTAACAGTGATATTAATATTACCACCACTTTCCAAGTGTTCCATGTTTATGAAGCACTTTCGAGCTTATTACTTTACCTCCATTCACAGGAACCCCCTGAGGTGTGCCATTTAGAAATTACAATCTTCACTTACGTGGGAGAAAACAAAACTCTAGGAGATAAAGTCATTTGCTCAAGATTTATGGCTTATTAGAAGTGTCAGTGGCAAACCAAAAATCCAGAGGTTCTCATATACTCTGGTATCTTCACTTAAGATACCAAGTGGCCTCTCAACCAGGGGACAATTCTACAGTGCTAGACTCGGGGTATGTGACACAGAAATGTACAAAGTAGTGTGTTTATGTGTCGACTGCTGTTACCTACGATTCTAGCGGGACCTTTCCCAGGCCATGCTGTGTTAATTCCCAATGATGTGTCCACAAGCAAATCCCTGAGTCTGTTTCTTGGTTTACTCCTCACAGAATAGAAATGCCTAGCGTATTGTCTGAGACATAAATGTTCAATGCGTAGTAGTATTTGTTATTTAGATGATGGTGATACTGATGAGAAAACGACTGCTGCTGTGCTGTATAGGGTGGTAAGAGGTGTGGAAAACAAGAAGCCCTAACATTGAGCCTTGGGACTAGTATGTTGCTTCAGAGCAGAGGACTCTTTTCAGCAGAAATGAGGGTCTTGTCGCTATTACTTTTACATGCCTTTTTTAAGTTTCAAAAAAATCATTATCAGCGAAGTTCTAGTGACCTGAGGGTCCCTTGCATTGTCACAGTGTTTTTATAACAAGCTGCTTTATTTGATGTTCACAGAAACCCAGTGAGTAGCAAGAGCCCATTTTGCAGATAGGATTATTGAGATTCAGAGCTTATGGCACTTGGGTTCAGGATTCATTGTTAATCATGAGAGGCCCGGGGAAGCTGAAAGCTCTTACAGTCTAGTTGGGGAAGCCAAGACTTATACACTTTTGGAGATAAATCAAAACATGGGAAAAGAGACATTCCAGGACAAACCTTCCATGACGACAGAGCAAGGAAAGGTCAATTCAACGGCTCAGTCCCAAACAGTTTATGTGGACAGTCAGGACTCATAGTCAGAGGGAGAAGCTTCTCAGAAACATGTGCTTTCGGCATATCTGGAGACTGCTGTCCTATCCACCAGGGCTGAGCCTCTGATCTTTCATCCCCGTCACCTGCCCCCTGCAGTGAGAGGGTCAGACTGATGGACACTTGGGGTTTCCCCTCGAATCCTGCCTTCTGGAACTCCTGTCACTGTCCGGGTACCTGCCAACTCCTCCTGTGAGAGATGGAGAATTAACCTTTGGCTTCCTGTAAATGGTACTGGGTGCAGCTCAGAGTCTGCCATGTGTGGGATGCTGAAGCATAACTTGTTTCCTGCCTGGTTACTGCTTCTACGACTTGAGCCGTCAACACAGATGACTCCTCCACCCTGTCCCTCGGGAGGCAGCAGAGCCACTCTGGCCCAGGGATCTGTGACCTCGTTGTGGCTGCCTTCAGCGGATCCCTTCTGTTGGCCTCTCCCCCTGAATGAGTACTGGGTGTGGGCAGTCAAGGGGGACGGGCTAGGTCCCAGTGGGCCCCTTCTTGTTATTCTTCTTGCCAAGGCAAGTCTCAGGACCCATCTGAGCTTCCACTTTCCCACCTGGACAATGAGAAGAATAATCTGAGCTCCAAACATCTCATAGTGTTGCCCTGACATCCAAAGAGACTCATTATCCTTACCTGCACCCCCACCCCCGCCCCAGCCTATGACAAGCCAGTGAGGGAAGCAATGCTAAGAGGATTATGTCCATTTAGTAGATGAGGAAGGCAGTGCCAGAGAAGTGAGCAAATAGCCCAAGATCTCCCAGATAGTGCTTGAGAGCTGCGGTGAGAAGCCAGCTCTTCTCTTCTGAGCTCCTAAGAGACCGGGCCTGATGCCCACAGTCCTGCTCCTGCCCCCACTCTCGTCTCCTGCTAGCTCTCATTTACATCCTCCCCCGACCCTCCAAAGCCACAGTCACTGTTTGTTCCACGTTACCTTCACCCTTCCTGTAATTCCAATTTGCTTGCGATAGTTCCAGGCTACATCTCTCATTCTGGAATAGCTGATAACAGCTTTTCCTCTCACTAGTAGGCATCCCAGTTTGAATGATAAATTAGATGGCCACCCTTTGGAAAGCCCCAGTCCTCGCCCTATAGGAAGCCTTACTTATGTCCACATTCCTCAGTCGTGGCGCTCTGCTCTGAGCATCCGTAGCACCTAAGCCAGGCGGTTAGTGAGCCCTGCGTCCATACCTTTATAGCTCTCATTTCTCAGGAGCTTCCCTTCCCTTCAAAATCGGGTCTTGAGTCCTGAAAGGCAGCAGCTGTCTTTGCCTGTTGCCCACCCCATCACAGACCTCATCTACGAAAGTGCTGGGCATGTGTTTACTTCAATATGCTTGATCATTGGCAGGCAGATTGCACACGGAGAGGGAGGGTCACTATTTAGGGCACATACTCTTTACCTGAGGTCCTGGGATG
Source organism: Rhinolophus sinicus (assembly GCF_057876585.1). Lineage (NCBI taxonomy): Eukaryota > Metazoa > Chordata > Mammalia > Chiroptera > Rhinolophidae > Rhinolophus > Rhinolophus sinicus. The sequence goes on along the minus strand of NC_142505.1, from coordinate 92,172,445 downwards.
GACTTCCAGAAGTGTCTATGGGTCCCCCACCTCCTGGCCATGCAAACAGATGTTTGTACCTATGTGCATTTTTCTGGGAAAAAGAGCCCAAAGCCTTTTTATCTTATCCTTAAAGGGCCTATGACCCCCAACTGCTGACCCTGATTTGGGGAGCTGGGTCTTCTCTGCCAGCCAGAAGCCAACGTATGGGTGCCCTGATGCCTTCACCTTTCTGGAGCATGGAGGGCTTCTGGGATGTGAGCTCCTTAATATTCCAAGCGGCTCTCTGCATGTCAGGCAGGGGCCAGGCAGCGGCTGATTATCTGCATTCTGCTGGGAGATTATAGTGGGGTGAGGGGTGGGGGTGCATGGATGTTACTGAGGCCATGTACTGTTGTTAGCTGGGCCACAGCTTGTGTGTCTTCCCTGGGCTGGCCCTTTCAGGCTTCAGAGAAGAGCCGTTATATGTACAGAGGGAGGTAGCAAGTCGACGTGGGTGGGAGTCCCAGTGTTGCCACTAACTAGCTATATAATTTTGGAACGTTTATTAACATCTCTGAAGCTCAATTTCTCCATTTATAGAGCACAGTTAATACAATTAGCTACCTCAGAGTGTTATATTGAGGATTCAGTGAGCTCAAACGTGGAAAGCATGCTCAGAGCCTTATACATAGTAAGCGCTTCACACATCATAGCCGGTATTACCATGACTTTTAGAATTTGGTTTCCCCGTGTGCTAGCCCCACAGGTCGGTGGTGCTGGGGTCTCCAGACCTAACATACAGACATCCCAGCCTGACTACAAGCTAAAGCACAGGTCCCATCCCATTGTACAACCCAAAGGCCAGTGGTCAGGGCAGCAGACACCTGAGCCCCCTTGGACCCCTGGGTCCTAAGGGCTGACTGTCATTGGGATTCACCAGCCTGTTGTCAGTACATAGTTGCTCTCTAGTGGAGTGGCGACTTCGAGCAATGGGTCTAGAAGACAAAATGGATGGATAGTGGCCACGACTGAATGTGAAAGGTCCCAGAGGTCAAGGTGTATAAGCAAAGGCCCCTGGGGTCATAGGACAGACTTGGGCCCTGGATGGGCATCTCGTCCAGCCTCTGCTGTTAAGCTGCTGTGTGACCCTGGATGAGTGACTACCCATTCTGGGTTGGCTAGAAAGTAAGGGAAAATGGGCATCACTAATCTCTAAGAAGACCTCTTTTAGCAATACATTCTTGTGATTCTGCGTGCTTAGCAAAGATTTGAAAAATAAATCAGTTTGAATAGCTGATCTTAGGGTCAGAATTTTGGGGTTTGTTTTTGCTTTATTTTTTATGACTAGTTCCCCCATCCCCACCCCCTAATAGAGACTGAAGGGGGTTTCTTGAGGGCAGGTCTTGCTTTCTCTTAATTGTCCCCAGGGCTTGGCCCAGGCCAGGGCGTGCTCTCGGGAGCAGCTGATTGGCTGCTGGAGAGGGAGGGAGGCACGTGTGTCTTGACTCCAAGACAATATAAAAAAGAGGTCATTATTGTTTTGACTAAGGTAATTGCCTCCTCAAAAACCCCACCAAGGCAGAAGCAGAAGAATGAGTATACATTACAACCAGAGGGACATGCGTTAGACACTCAGAAAAAAAAAAAAAAAAAGCAGATGCTTAGAATTCTTAGAGCCAGTAGAGACGCAGGAGTCCTCTCTCCCACCTCGTCATTGTCATGAGTAAGGACAGGAAGGTCTGTGGGAGGTCTGAAGGAGTACTTCAGAGTCACCCAGATACCAAGGGACCCAGCTGGACTTGGAACCCAGTTCTCTTGCGTCCTGGTTCAGAGCCTTTCCTGCCACCCACGTTGCCTCCCAGCCTTCATCTCTGTCATGATGGCGTCAGAATATCCTTCCAGAAATGTCATTAGGGTGGGAGAGGCAAGGGAGTCGAAAGTGTTGTGAAGCTGAGGGCAAGTGCCTGGGACCTTCTGAAACCAGTCTCACATTGCAAATGGAATCTGTCTCGACTGTGGAGTCTGGACGAGCATTTTAAATAAGCCAGAAGGCAGGCGCTGCACCTTAGGCAATCGTTTGGAAGCTGTCTGGTGTCTGCTACTGCTGCGAAGTGATTTGGGGCCACCCTGCATAGACGGGGGATGGCGGAAAGGGCTGCTGGTGGATCCCTGAGCTGTTCTTCCTGTTGTCACAGAGCTGCTGCTTAGCTCCATTCCAAAGGACAGAACTCAAATTCTCCTCCACGTAAAGGCACTGCATCTGAGCCGAGGAACAGCTGTTCCTTCCTTGTCTCTCTCTCCAGGTTGTGAAAATTGCTAGAGTTCTGCATGTGTGGTTGCAAAACAAATGGGGAGAACTGTACATTTTGCTCTACATTTCTCCCTCATTCAGAAATGCTCCCCTCCTCCCCTGGGAGCACAAATTCACCTTCTGTTGAGTGTAGCCTTAAAAGTTGAGCTGGTTTTTTCCAGGCAGCTCCACTGGGTGGGGAGGGTGGGTGCTGGGGGCATTTGCACCAAACGGTCTTGCCACTGTGCCTGATACTTTGACATGCCTCTGCAGAAAGTGTGCTCTCTTTGCCCAGGCCCCTTTGGAAATACAGCCCATCAGGAGGCATCAGAGACATCAGATGGTGCTATCTGCCTGCAGTTCGAGAATCACAGTGCTTTTAGAGACTTCTAGAGACTAAAAGAGACATATAGGAGCTCTGCGACTGATAAAGCTGAGGGCCGGTCTCTAGAATCTTCTACACCAGGGATGTTAAATATACAGCCACGTGTATCATTTTCTGATCCTGCTTCTACAGGAGACATGTTACTAATTGGGTATTTCTGGTCTTCCCTGTCGAATCTGGAGTCAGCCTCAGAATCCTTTGCATAGCCCCTGACTGGAGTGGCCATGACCGTGTCCTATCCCTGCTCTTTAACTGTTCTTAAGCGCAAACAAAATGGATGATCACAGTGCTGAGCAGCAGGAAAACAGGATCCTAAGGCCTGAGAGACAATTCAGGGCTCCCTCATGAAACGTGCACAGAGAGCAAAGGTAATAAAGAAATCCAGAAAACCAGGGCAACAGAGAGTCCCTAGGAGACCACTAAAATGGTTCTGTTTCATCCCTGTGTATTTGAAGTCTTCTTTCCAAATACAGAATCACCCGTTTCCCTTTTTCAGCATATTCCCTAAGCAGAAAAATAGAGCTTTTGCACTATCAGGAATGATTGATTGGTCCATACTATTGTTTTTAGTTTGTTTGTGTGTTTCTTTGTTTTTAATTTGTCCATGAGCTTCCATATATGCCAAGAGCCACAAACACCATGCAGTGGCTTTCCGAACTTCAAGCATGCGCTACCTTTCCTTTTAGTTACATTCCACTTGACACGGATGCTGAAATCCCCATGAGGCTCCCATAAGATGGGCAGCCGTTGCCGGCCTCACCTGCTGCAGAGCCCTCTGGATATCGATCCCCTGGCCCCAGGGCACAGCGGGGTTCGCCAGGCAGTCCCCAGCATTCCCCCGGCGCGATATATCGATTCTCTGCCTCCGCAGGCTCTGGAAAGCTTCCGCCATCACCTTCACCCCATCGTAGGTGAGCGCAGAGGTGTACTGGTGGGAGGAACGGAGACAGTTAGGTGTCAGAGAGCTCTGACAGGGAGGCAAGTGGGAGCTGTACCTGGGAATGTGTTTCCTGGTGATGAGAATGCCTGCAGTGGGCCAGGTATGGTGTGTGTGTGGTGGTGGTTTTTGGTGGGGGAGGGCTTGGGGGCACTGGAGAACCAGGAAGTGCCTGACCCTTAGATGGGGGGGCTGTTGCTCTACCTCACTAGCCAATATTGCCCCCCAGAACTGTGAATTCAATACTGCTGCTTGTGATTTTGGAAGAGAAGCCAGAATGCTAGATTTTTGTGTGCAGTCTTGCCATTTTAAAATGTTGGCTCAATTGGGGGGGAAATGCATAGATTAAATTCAACACATCTGTATCATCTGTTACAGTCCATGAGATGTTGATTTTCCCTGTATTACAGTCAGCAATTGAGAACTAAGAGGAAGTGTTTACTTTATCACTCCTGTGACAGTAAAAGGAAAAAATAATCCAAGAAGAGTGAGCACTTAATTATTTCCACATGTGGCTCTTCCAAGTGGCAGCTTTATATTCTGCACACTCTCCCCTTGGGCTTATTTATGACAACCCTCAAATTTCCCCCTCTTACCTATAAGGGAGCTAAGATGCCAGTGAAACCAAACCACAATAACAATCCAGGACAATATTTCCTAGCTTTGGAACTCATGTCTGTTGTCTTCATTAATTTGTCCCCAGTGCCTAGCACCTTCTCTGGCACATTTGAAGTTCGTAGTAAAGAGTTACAGAATCAATGTGTAAGTATTTTTCCAGTTTTCAACTTTGATTCTCTCACATTTGATAATCTGCTCCAATCCTTTGAAAATTGGGTGGGGCACTTACATATTACTTAACTGCTATGGTTTGCTCGTTGCTTTAAAGCACATTTGTCATTTTGTTTGCTTAATTGAAATAAGTCTGCATTTTGAATTGTTAAGTCAGTGTGAGCAAAAGTGGGATGAGATGCATCTCAGTTAAATGGCCTGCCATTCACCCAAAGAAACGGACCTAGTGATGAGAGAGAGTTGCAAAGGATTCACCATTTGGCGCAGACAAACAAATTTGGCCTCAGAAGCCTCCTCAATGCAGGGTTTCATACAGCCACTGCCAAGCTACTGGGTTTGACATAGGAATGAAAAATTACCTGCTATCCTTATTCTAAACAATTATCAACTAGCAAACACTATAGACTTTGGCTGCAGAATTTATAGCTGCACTTCTGGGTAGTGAGCAGCAGAGAGTCTGCGTGATAATCGGGAGTTGATTTTCTGAGGCAGAGAAGTGATTGATATTGCTTAGTTAGAGATTGCCCTTAATTTCAGGTGGGTACGTGGCTGACCAGAATAAGGGCCAGCTCACTGCACAACTCAAGGAGGCTCAATCCACAAAGAAATGAAAGCAAATAGCATCCCTCTAGAGCTGTGCAAAATGGTGGGCCTGCCCAGAATAGAGACACCATTTTTCCAGCTTCCCCTGTCGCTAGCTGGGGCTAGGTTTCCAGGGTGTGGCCAGCAACATGTGAATGGGTGATCTGTGTGTGACTTCTGAAAAGGGTTTTTTAAAGGAAGTAGTTGTGCTCTTTATTTTCCCCTTCCAACTGGGTAGAATACTGAGTTAATGGTTGGAGCTTCAGCAGCCATTTTGGGCTATAAGGTAGCTTTCATATGCTGAGGAAAGTAGAGCAAGAAGATAGAAGATTCCCGAGTGTTTGATGATTGTGGAACCATTGTACAAGTCCTGGATTGCTGACTTCTGGATTTTTGTTTACATGAGAGAAAAACGAAATGTCTATCTTATAAAAACCATTGTCATTCTGGATTGTCTGACTGTTGTACTCTCAATCTTTACGGATATATTTTCCCTAGCTTGCTCCTCTTAGAAAGCCTATCCTTCTCTAAAGGTAACACTGTGGAGAAATGTGGGGCAGGCAACGGGACCAGTGTGGCCCTTTGCCGCCAGCTGCCCATCCCCTCACCTTAGGTCTCTTCCAGTCCACGCGGGTGTGGTCTCGGGCGTCATTGCTCTTCCATTGTTGCATGATCTTGGCTGGGATGGTGTCTGTGTAGTTCACCAGCTGGAAACCTGTCACATTTGCTCCACTTTCCTTGAATTTGTTTAAGTCAATGTCCATGAAACCCTGTGCGAGGAGGAGGAGGAAGAAGTCAGGACATGCTGCCTGGATAAACCCGTGTAGCCCTGTTACTGAATCACAGGATTGTCCGTCCTGTTTCGCAAGGTGGAACCAACTGAATGGAGAGACAGTGGTGTCTCCCTTCTTTCTGAGCTCCGTTGTCACTGAGTTTGTGCCCAATGTTAGCACAGTGGTTAAGAGTGCTTGCTCAGGAGCCAGCTGTGCCTGGGTCGAAGTGCTGGCTCTGGAACACACAGTCATTAGTGATACTACCTCAGACTAAGTTACATGGTGGTTTCTTGTCTTGTGAATAACGAGGGTTAGGAGGTTGGGGAGAAAAAGCAATGCGATGACGCAGGTCAAGCATGGGGTGCCGACGGAGTGATTGATAAATGGTGGCTGGAATGACCATGACACCACAGAGATGGAACAGAATAGCAAACAGAAGGAGGGAGTTGTCTCCTCCATCACCCCCACCCTCCACCCTTTTGAGAGGAGAGAAATCTGAAGTCCATGGGGGCGGGTTCCTGTGGGCTGTCCAATCAGCAGCAAGTCTATGGAAGATGCTGGATTCTGACCATCCCTCGCCCTGTGCTCTTTCCTGTACCACAGACAAGATCTCTACTCAGTGAGACCTGATCAATTCTAACATCTGCAAAGGATTCTTTATTGGGAATGAAACATTCCTCCCCACTTGGTGAAGTTCATTAAAAATCAGGAAGCCTTCAACTTAAAAACGAAATCTTGTATTTGTATAATATATTCCATAATGTAGAGTACTTGCGCGTCTGTGGACTCATTTCACTTTATGACTTCATAACGTAGACATTATATGTCTATTTGCCAAATAAAGACACTGAAACAGAGTGGGAGAATTGACTTGTACAAAGACGTTCGATGAGTTAGCCGTAGGGAGGGACCAGAACTAAGGTCTTCTGAAGCTCTTTGCTCACTCACTCACTCACTCACACATCATTCAACCAACATTTCTGAGAACCAATAATGCATTATTCTACTAGTGACTAAAACAAGTTCTTTCTCTTAAGAAGCTTACATTCTACTGGGAAAAACAGGCAATAAACAAATAAACAAGTAAATAGGTAGCATAGTAGATACAGTGTAGTTCAGTATCATATACTTCGCAGTAGCAATGGGGCCCATGAAGAAAGATAAAGTGGGGTGAGAGGAGGGGGAGAAGCGGGCCATGTCATGCTTTGGCAGGCATGGTCAGGATGAGCTTCCCTGAGGAGGTGGTGTTGGAACAGGGACCCGAGTGAAGACAAACCTTGTGTGTGCACTAGGGGGAAATCCAGGGAAGGACATTCTGAGCAAAGGCTCAGAGGTGGGAGGATGCTCGGCATGTTCCAGAAATAGTAAGGAGGCTGGTGTAGCTGTAACCCAGTGAGTGAGAGAGCACACAATGTGGTCAGAGTGGCGGCCCAAGGCTGGCTCACCTAGAGCCTTATGATAACTCGGGTTTCTTTTTAGGTATTGTTGGGGGCTCACTGCAGGGATTGGAGCTGGGGTTGTAAAGTCAGTGTCCTTTGGGCTTCATGGCTTGGGGAAACTGCCAAATACTAGCAAGGAGCAAAAGGGGAAAAAGCACAGGGGAAGCAGTTTGATGGATTCAGGGTGGGGGGAGCCCTGGACTGACAGCCAGCAGCTCTGAGTGCCAGTCCCAACTCTGCCTGGGGATCCTATGGCACCGTCCAAGTCTCTGAATTTCTTATTGACTTGACCTAGTTTCCTTATCTAAAAGATCTAGTTATAAATGATTTCATGACTCAAAGACACTCCCCTACCCTATGCCTCCAAAGTTCTGTGATTTCTTTATTATTTGTGTTTTATAAACAAACCAAGGTCAGTCCCACTCAGACCCCTTGTCCTAGCTACTTTCTCTGTCTAGAAGTGTGCCTTCCTGGATGGCTCCTTTCCGTCTTTTGGATCTCAAATAAAATGCCATCTCTTCAGAGGGGTCTTTCCTGACCTCGTATCCAAAGGTCCAGTTGTTGCCCTGTGGTAGATGCTACAGTGCCCTGCTCATTTCCACTCCTCTTTACCCACTGATATTCCATTTTATAGACTAATTGCAAATACCTGTTACTTCACCCACATGCAGGGTAAGCCAAATGTGTCAGGGAGTTAATGCACCCAGAGCAGCTCTCAATTAATGGTTGTTGGGCAGTTAGCAGAAAAGTACTCCAGAATCTTCCCCGCTGGGTGGAATAACCCTTAGGTGTGTGCTACACCATGTCTAGAGGTTCCCTAATGGACTGAGCTCCTGTAGCCCTCAGAGGTAACTGTCTTCATTATATACCTTTCTTTATAGGCTGTCCATTACTTACCTCACTTTTCTGATTCCCTGTGGTTGTTTCTAGGATTGCCACCCAAAGAAACCACTTGTACTTGAATCCTTGTCTTAAGACTTGCTTCTGGGACAACTCAATCAAGTCACACCCAATCAGTTCCTTCTCGCTGCCCTGTTAGAATTTCTCCAGAGCATTTATCACTTGAGAGTATCCCATTCACTCATTTGTTCCCTTGTGTTCTCCCATTGGTATGTTAATTCCATGAGGGCAACAACCTCTTCTATTTTGTTCAGTCATGTGTCCCAGAACCTAGTACCTAGAACAATGCCTGGCTTATAGTAGATGCTCAATGTATATTCGTTGAGTGAATGAGTAAGACCCAGAGACTTTCTTCAAGCAAGAATGCTAACCAGCCAGGGGAAATATGACGGGCAGGCAGCAAATGCCAGTACATGGTTTTCATTGGTTTAAAAGAGACTCAGGTTGGAAACCTCTTTTGAGGTGAACTTTTCCTGTAGCCGCAGTTTACAGATTTTCCACAGAGGTCTACTGGTTTGCACAGTGGTTCAGGCAAGCTATTAGAACGGATGAAGTCAGAATTAGGTACTTATACCCAATATGCATTCAAACACATTATACTACCTAAGAGCACAGCCATCCTACCACGCTTAAACGCTAATGCATAGTTGAGAGGTTTCCCATAATTTTTAAAGACTTTAAAAAGAACATCTTGTTCATAAAATAACTATGGAGAGAATGAAATGGAAACGATCTCCCGTAGTCAAATTCTGTCATTTGAAAAGTTGCAACAAGCTCCTGGGCATTTTATACTGATTGCCCCCATCTTGAACATAGTGGAGACCAAAGGAAATGACAGAGTTTCCTCAAATATAAACGAGACTCAGCTCCATCACCAGAATGTCTGACTGCAAGGTTAGTGAAGCCAAATCTTGGTTACATCTAATGAAACTGATGGAACCCTCTAATGGAACTCCTCGGCTCCCCTGAGGAGGGATGAATAGAATGATAAAAGAAGCTTGCAGATGATGTTAGGTAAAAGAAACAAAATTAGGGAATAGCATAGGGTCAACGTATAGTCATCTAATAGCTTTTGTCTCTCCTCTGTAAGATTTCATGCAGGAATAGTAATCTTAAATCTCTACAATATCCTTAATCACTAAGAAACAAGTGTCATATAGTTACTGAACTTGATTTCTCCATTATGCAAAAAGTTGACTCTTCTAATATAGAAAAGCATCCTTGACTACGAAGGGGAAATAAAGGTGCTAACTATTTGCCTACCAGTTAACTGGAAAATTCAACTCATTCACTCTAGTCCCCTGAGCACACTCATTAAACAGGTTTAATTATATCATTTTCTAATTTTTTTTGCCACTTTTATTAGGAAAAAAAACCAAAACCTTGGGGGGTAATATTTGGTAATTAGCACATTTTTCTTTGTCTGCTTTATCTGTGCTGTTCATTACATAATATTGTATAAGAATGCAACATTGCAAATTATATTCTGTGAAAGACTTAAGCTCTGAAGTTTGATCGGCACTACTCTCTTTGAGCCATTTTGCCTATTTTATAATATGCCCCCCAATACTGAGTCCATTGCCTATACATTGTGACTATTGAATACAAATAAAATGAACCCGCATGATGCAGCTTTACAAGCTGTTCAGTAATGAGAACTCAGGCCTCCTAAACCCAGGCTCCTTCCACTATCCCTCCAGCCCTGTACCAGATGCTGCTGTTCACGAAGTGACTCTGTTTCTCATCTAACATGGGGCTCTGTGAGGAGTGAGCTCTTGGAGCTGTTTGGTCACTAGGCTCCGGTCTGCTTCTTCAGCATCTCTGTGGCATTTCACACAGTCCCATGTGTGACTGATGAATGGGCGAGATGAGAAGAATGCTCTGCTTAACCATTTTCATTCTAGTGCAAGTAAATTGGCTGGTGAACTGCGGGTTCTCAGGATAGAGGTCCTTCACCAGAGGGACACATCACAATACTTTAGGGAGCTTTTGCAAAATAGCCATCCCTAAGGATTGCTGTTCAGTAGCCTGGAAAGGGGACTGGATATCTGTATCTTTACAAAGCTCTAATGCTGCTGAATCAAAAATTAAGGTTCAATATATTAAAATTATAAAGACAGTCATTAGAAGAATTCCAAGTAATAGCTAATAAACATTGAGAACAAGATGTGGGGAGTCATATGAAATGATTTATCATCTTTCTAATGGGGAGTCACAGATGTGAGTAAAGTTGATAAAACAAGAAAAAGAGACATAGACATATTATGTAGAAGTGTGGAGGAAACCACCAGAATCCCGAAACACAGAGAACGTTTAAAATAGTTATTTCTAAGAAGTATGAGATTGGAGAAAGCAGGCATTTACTTTTTATTTTATACCCTTCTGTAATATCTTTTCTTTTCATCATATATTCTTTCACCAAAAAGAATATATTTTCTTTTTAGTACTATTAAAGAATAAAAAGAGATCCTCAGATTATTTTGATGAACCTTGCTGGTTAGGAATCAACTGTTCCTGGGAAGTAGATGAGGGAGTGGCAGTGGCAGAGCCAGGAAGAGAAATCGTTGCATTTATTGAATTTTTGTTACGATCTGTTAAAGGAGCCCTGCTTATTTTGTTATCTCTTGGCCTGGGATTAACACTGGTGCTGTTAAATGCTCTATTGAAACATAACTCCAGAAGCATTGCTCATAAGAATAACAAAAATGGCAATAATGACAAAAATGCCACTTCATATGCATTACATAACTTAATCTAAACAGCCTTTTGAGAATTATGTCACTAAAAAATGAAAAACAAAATAATCAGTTAATGGTCACCTCTAGATGTATTTTAAACATTTCTCAAGCTCTTATCCTGAGCCAGGCATTCTGTTAAATGCTTTATATACATAATCCCATTTAATTCCCCAAGCAACTCTGAGAGGTGAACTGCACAGTAGGGAAGCTGATTTGCATAAATGAATGGGTGTCCATCCCACTTTTATGTTGAGGAGCTATGGTTCAGAAATCTTTGGAACGTCCTCTGAGAGCACACAGCAAACCAGGATTCAGACCGTGGCCCAACCATAAAACTCGTCTCATTTGTCAATGGCTTACACTACCTTGCCAGTGGAGGAAAATAGGAGCTTAGCTTTAGGGTGATGCTTCCAGATTGTCCCAGGCAAAGAGGGACCAAGAACCTTAAGCCATGTGACTGACACAGTTAAGAGCCCAGAATACATGTTTCACCTTGCCAAAGAGGGGCCTTTCAGCACAGCTTTCTGTCTCAAGGGAACATTTGTGGGAGCGCTCACTAGGTTTCTCTCCTTGACATCAACTTGTAAGATTGGTTACAAGCCTAAGGCGGAGGTTTCCCAAGCCTCTGAATGTATCTGAAGCCTATCAGTGCCCACCTACCACACATCTATACTAGGGGTCGGCAATTATTTTCCTGTAAAGGGCCAGACTGCATATTTTAAGCTTTGAGGGCCATATGATTTCTGTTGTAAGTATTCAATTCTGCCATTATAGCATGAAAGCAGCTATAGCCAATAGTAAATGAATGAGCATAGCTGTGTCCCAATAAATTTATGGATATTGAAATTCGAATTTCATGTCATTTTCACAGGTCATTAAATGTCACTCTTCTTTGCATTTTTTCCAATAATTTAGACATGTGAAAACCGTTCTTAGCTCATGAGCCAAAATCAGGTAGCTGTGGGCTTTGACCCATGGGCCATAGTTTGCCAATGCCTGAGGCAAAAATGTTGGAGATTAGATCAAACCCATCATTGTACAGATAGGGAAACTGAGGTCCAGAGAGGAGACTTGTGGCCTAAGTGTTTATGGCTGGCTAGAGGGTTAGCTGGGATTAGAATCTGTTTGCCCCATATACTGACTGTAGGCGGCAATGTAGTGCTGACCAGCCGGTTGCATAGAATGACTGGGAGTAAAAGTGCTCAATTAAGTAAACAAGTTAATATCATTCTACCTGTCATGTCAATTATAAGTTTCACAAAGGAATAGAATGAAAAGGCATTTCAAATAATTGTGATATCTTAAAGAGATGTTTAACTCTATAACTACGTTAGACATGCTTTTATCTTGCTGTGAAGATTTGGACAATGTTTTAAGGATCACGACCAGGTTCAGGGCGATCATTATGACCATGAATTATCTATCACATGCACCTGCAAACAAAACAAAACAAAAAACTGATGATGTGTGCTTACTGGTTATTTAACCTCTCTGAGGCTCAGTTCTTAAAATGCAGACATAATAGCACCTACAGTATTGAATCAGTGTAAGACTTAAAAGAATCCATTTAAGCATTTAAGAACTGTGTCTGGCATATAGTAAGTGCTTAATGAATGTGAGCAATTATTATCATCATTACATTCACCATCATCATTATAATTGGGTCAAAAGAGGTCAGGTATTGTTAGCATTACTTCAAAGTCAGGCATTGGGTCAGACAATGGACCTGAGAGAACAGGAGGTGGACATATAGGAGTGCAGCTTTCGAAGGATGAAAAGCTTTACAATCAAAGCCAGATTTCCCTTTTCTCTGCTATTTTTCAAGGGATCGCATCCAAGCTGTTCAACCTCTCATCAAACTGCTTGTTCGGATACTATACCCGTCGGAAGGAAGAAGGAGCATCCAGCATTGTTAAGGGAAAGGAACCAGGAAGAAGGTTTATTAAACAAGCCCTGGGACACTGGAAAGAGCACGCCTCTGTCTCATCCCCTTGAGATCTAGAAGAGGTAAGATTAGAACAAATCAAAGAACTTGCCCTTTATACGCTGAATGGCACAAGTTGAACATGCCAAGTCCCCAAATTGTCAGATCAAATCTTAGATGACAGCTCCATAGAGAGGACAGTTATAGGGAAGTGCAGTTTGAAAAGTCTTGTTATATTAGAAATGCTTGAAAAAATCAGGATGCTCAACCTAAGAAATAATGAGAGACTGAGAGGCCAAGTGAAGGATGTATTTAAATCCCAGAAGGGCTGTCATGGGGAAGAGATGGAAGATTTGTTCTCTGAGGCTCTGGAACACAGGCCGGAATGAATGAGGAGAAAGAGATCATGGGAGGCAGATTTTGGCTAAAATAATAAAAATCACAACCACTGTGCCTAACCATGTATCAAGCCTCTACTATGTAGTAGGCACTGTGCTATTTCATTTTATCATCTCATTTATTCCTCACAAATGCAGTGGATTTTATTATCATCTTCATTTTGCAAATTAGCAACTGAGGCTTAAAGGAATGGAGTAGCTTCTGCCCAACATGACACAGCTATTGGAGCAGAGATCATAGTTACAGCAAGGAACAGGATGCCGGACTTGTTTTCTAACCTCTGTACATTCTCCTGCCTGCTGACCACGCGTCTAGTCGGTCTGACTCGCTTGTCTCCTGTCCTGCACTGAAGCACTTGGAATGGCCGGCATCTCTAGACTAAGAAGGAATGAGCAGGTTGCCAGGAAAGCAGGATGTTTCTCCTCAGTGTCTTTATTTCTATCTCTCCGAGGTCTCGCTAGCTTTCTCTCTGAGACTGCAGTGGTCCTCCTCATCTGCCCTAGGGGACAATAGGCTCCGAGAGGGCAGGGACCTTGGTCTCCATTGTGTTCACAACACTACGTAGAGCAGGCTGATTGCTTAATGCTCGCCCAGGGAGGAAGGAAGAGACAACAAATGTCTGTGCTCACCCTTTTCGTGATTTTCTTATAAGTTTCCATCCTGTCACCTCTCAGCCTCTCAGCTTTTGTCTTGTGGACCAAAGAGGTACTTTCATTGACGTTTTTGAGTGGTGTGTTCTGAACTGGGTCATAAATGACAAGTGTCAGGGAAACCATTTTAAGGGCAACCACATAAGTTCTGTCCTGTCTTTGAACCTCATGAGCCGTTTGCCCTCAGTCAATGTGTCAGCCTCTCCAGGCATTAGTTTATTGATCTGCAAAATATGGGTATTGGCTGGATCAATGACCTTTCAAACTGTGATCCGGGTTCAGGCATTTTAGAGGTCACAGGTTGAGTTGGGGGAAGGCATAAAGTTGAGGTCCTAGATCCCCACTGTCCCTCTTCCACCAAAGCATCGCTGCTTTTTATCTGTTCTAAATACTGGGATTCTCCCCAGGATTCCATTTGAAAATGGAGCTTTAAACTAAAAAGTTCTGAAACTTCTGAGCCAGTTGATTTCTCTCTTAAGGGCTCTTCCGGCTTTAATCTCCAATCCTATGATCACACAGGTGTGTACACATGAAAATGGATATATGTGAATTCATGGACTGTTCCTGGGCTGAGGGCATAGTTGTGTCCTCAGATAACCATGTCTCTACCTAAGGGTCTTCACCATTTCCTGTTTTAGTCACTTTAATCAACTGAACCTCTCAGGTGTCCTCACCCTCTATAATCCCTGGTGACACGCAGGTGGATCTGGTCCCCACCAAGTCAACAAGACATCGTAGCTGTGCTTACATCAGCGAAAGCACCATCTGTCCTGGAAAACAGCACCAGCGTTACCTTGTCCAAGTACATTTGAAACCAGGGAGGCAGGTACGTGTGCACCTGGATATTTGCAAACACACAGACATCCCCCCAGCCCACAGCTGTCCGCTGTTGACCAAGTGCTGTAAAAGTCAGTCAGGTCTCACAAACCAACTTCTCTCAAGCCAGGGGTTTAGGATCAAATGTTGGCACTTTGTGGCGGAAGGTCAGGGACCCCCAGTGATGGGGCTGACATTGCAGGGCTGAGTGCAGACGTGTCCTACCTGGTCCTTCTACAGCTTCCCTTCACCTTAGCTCTGCCCTAACTGGCTGCAGTCAGGGGTGATACCTGGCCAGGGCCATTTCAGAGCAAGAGGTGCATTCCAAGTTTTCAGTTGCGTTTGGGGCAGGTCCTTATGGCGGAAGCTTCTGGCAGACGTGAGACCAACAATAGCTTCCTTTTGTGTGATCAAAATCTTCCTATCCAGGGAGGGTCTGGTAAAGAGTACACCACACCCATTTTTTTTGGATGAAATGCCATCGTAAGCATGTACAGGATCTGGTATATAGTAAGTACCCATTGAATCCTTGGTGAAAAATTAATAAAAGTCCTAATATAAGATACATTTGACAACTACTGGGAATGGGGAGAGGAATAATCTTAGTCATCATTCATTCATTCAATCAATCATTCTCTCATTCATTCGTGAGTGCTCAGTATTTCCTAGCACATAGTAGATACAAGAATGCAGCAGAGAAAGAGACAGGTGTGGTCCTTGATTTCAAGTTACTTAAGGTTTATTGAGAAAGGTCAATATTACCCAAGTAATTATAGAGCAAATAGGTGGACCAAACCATGACCCTGTAGCTCAGAGAAGGCTTCCCAGTGGAAGCAATAAAACCTGAAAGAAGAGGCTTTGGTGGGGTGCAGTGCTCAGGGAAGAATCCTCTAAGCCAGGGGTGTCCAAACTTTTTTCAACATTTTTCACCAAGGGCCATATGCGGTAAAATACACAAACAGCCGGGCCACTCACTCGAGGTGAAGTACGTATTGCCTCACCTGGTTTATTTAAGTAAACTAAATATATTTTTGGAATTTGCTGCAGGCCAATAAAAATAGGATCGTGAGCCGCAGTTTGGACACCCCTGCTCTAAGCAGATAACATACGTGCTCTGAGGTTAGGAGTCAGAGTGACAGAGGGTAGTGAATAAGAGGAAAAGACTGTACACATCAGCCTGGATTCAAATCTCAGCTCTTCCACCTCCTAGCTGCGTGACAGCAGGCAGGCTACTCAACCTCTCTGTGCATCAATATCTTTCACTGCAAAATAAGGATTATTATAGTATGTATCCCATAGGGCTATTGTAAGGATTAACTACCTTGATATGTGTCAAATTCTTAGAACAGTGCTAGCACCTAGAGCCCCAGGTGTCATGGGCAACATGTTTTTCCCATTATATGATCTGCTTTTCTGTCCGAAAAAGAGAGACAAGTAAGGAAGTGAGGACTGAACCCTTCTAGTTATACCTGACTCTGACCAGCTGCCCAAATTAGTGCTAAGGGATGTGTCTCTCCAGCTTCTACGCTGGTGATAGCAAGTGGCTCTGCAGCCACTGTTTTGCATATCTGAATGGTCCACTGACTCAGCATGAGAACAGCTATTCTGAATCAGCTAAGGTGTGCATGGTTTGCAAGAGGGAAGGATGCAAACAGAGAGTGTTTGAGATTAATAGAGCAACCTCTCCCTTATGATGAAAGGAGCCAGTGTGGTTTGAGATGTTGCTTTGAAACCTCTGGACTGCAGAGAGAGGCAGAAAAACTAAAACCATAAATTGCATGCCTGAAAAGGTCCTTTTGATAATTTATTCCTTTTGAAAACATTGTACCAAATTTTGAACAAACTGAGACCCTCAAAAAATATAATTTTTTTTTTTGCAAATGCTAATGACTCAGTGGCAGAGTTAGGATGAGACCCCAGGCCTCTGTTGCACTCACTGTTCTAAACCTTGATATAAATGAACTTATTTTATGTCTGTCTTGTGAGGTATATTAAGACTTCCACCTACAGGTTAGGAAACTGCAGTACAGAGAGGTAAAGTGACTTGGCCAAGGTCACACCGCTAGTAAGTAGCTGAGTCAGAATTCAAACCCAGGCAGTTTCAGGAGGAAAGGAGTTTGTTTCTCAGCTTTGCTCAATTACAATACCAGGCCTAAGCATTGCAAAGTTTTCTCTGATTTGGGCAGTGTAGTCCAATGGAGAATGAGCCGAATCTTGAGAACTAGCAAGGTTTGAATTCAAATTCTTGCTTTAGCTACGTGACCTTGGAAAAGTTCCTTCAGCAACTTGAACCTCCTTTTCCTCACTCATAAAATGGGAATATAATCTCACAGTTTTGGAAGGACACAGAAACGCTCAGTGGTGTCTGCAGTGGATTATTTTAGAGCATGGGTGTGAGTGCAAAGAGTCACATAGACCAGGCTTTGCCTGAAGGAATGCTTGGGCCACCAAGGAAGGGAGCATCCTTTGGGATCTGAGACTTGGCTTTTTAGCCACCCACTTCCTCTTTCCTTCCACAGACTCTCTGCTGTGTCAGCTCCGGTGATCACAGAGTAACCTGTGTGTTGTCACTGTCACAGGAGAGTGAGGTGAAAGCAGAGAGAGAAGGGAGACAGTATGGTAGAGAGGAGGGGAAACTGGAATGGGCCCCAGGAGTGAAGGGAGCCTCTGAGAGGGGCGCAGGAAGAAGGGAGGGAGAGCTTCTGAGTCCCTTTCTCTGTGTGTGTGTATCTCTCTCTCCGTTTTTGCCTTTTTCTTTCTCTTACACACACACACACACACACACACACACACACACACACACAACACACACACGCATGCACGTGCTGTGGAAATTGAGAGGCAGCCATGGGGGGCAAAGAAACAACAAAGAACAGAGCAAACGATTGCTCCAAATCCCAGCCCAGCTCTGCTGTGTAACTTCTGAGTGACCTCAAACAGGTCACTTCCCTTCTGTGCACCTTGAGTGCCCGTCCTGTAAAATGAGGGGTTGGGGGAGGTGAGCTCCTAGGAACCCTTGGATTCTTCAAACCAGGACAAGGGCACACTCTTCACAGGACTACGGGCTGCATGGGCGCTTCATGATCCTTCCTAGATACCCTGCCTCCTGCAGAGACCTCTCGAGCATATCACTGCCAGGCTCTGGCAGTTCGGGGGCCATTTGTGGGCTTTCATTACTCTCACAGTTGTGATATGTCTCCAGCAGTCACTTAAACATGTTGTTTAGATGTGCCAATATAGCTGGACAACAAGGCCGTGTTGCTTCCAGGACAAACATCAAGCCATGTGCTTCTTGGCACTTCTTGCATGAGCCCAGAAGAGAGCTAGGCAATGGACATGTGTGGTCCATGTTTGGTGTTCAGGGGGTGGGCTGTTGGAACCACATCCTGTGAGAAGGCCTGGTGGTCAGGGAAGTGTCAGGACTGGAGGAGCAAACACCAAAGAGCAAGCGGGGTAACAGTGTCCAAATACACGAAGCGAACGCTGTCGTGTATGTGGAAGGCTGCTTTGTGGGAGGGCAGCAGAGATGTTCTCCACGGTTCCCAGGAGGGCAGGGGGAGCCCGCAGTGATGAGCAGGTGACAGGGCAGACCAGGCCCCACTGGAGAAAGATAGCAGAGCCTGTCTTAGCCCTTTGAAAGGAGAAAGGGCTGACGCAGGGAACAAATGCCTCACCACTGGCTATGATTCCAGCAGGATCCAGATGGGTGAGAAGTGGATTAGAAGCCCTGCTAGCCCGTGTCTATCTAATCATGTGCAGAGTCATAACTGTATTCAGAGTCCCACTATCTTGGTTTCTTTTTGCATACAAGCAAGGATTTGGCCGTTAGCCCGTGCGAGATGGGGGTACCAACATTATTTATTTCCTGAGAAGTCATGTCACTCATTCATGCATTCAGTGACTTTTTAAAGAACACCTGTTACGTGCAGCTCACTTTACCAGGCACTGGGAATTCATCAGTGAACAAGGCAGACACATTCCTTCCTCTAGGCACTTATGGACAAACAGGGAGCAAGACATGGTATAATTGTGACTCAGTCGTGGATGAAATTTAGTCTGGGAGGGAGCTGAGGGACCTCACAGATAATATCTCGTTCCCAGATATTAAATGTCTTCTTTCCCACTAATAATGATGGTGATGATGATGGTGGTGATAACCATGCTTATTATGATGGTAATTATGAACATTGATTGAGTGCTTATGTTGGCCAAATATTACTATAAGCACTTTATAATGTGTTAGCTCGCTTAATTCACAGGATACCTTGGGAAGAAGCAGATAATATCTATCACAACATTCCTCAGAGAGGGTTGGTAACTTGACTAGTGTCACACAGCTAATAAGTATAAAGCCAGAATTTAAACTCAGGTCTGTTCGACCCCAGAGCCACCCTTCTCAACTACTAGAAAACCCCACCCAGAGCCTACAGAAACCAAGCAGGACTGTGTGATACCGAGATGGTGGGAAGAGAGGCGCAGAAGAAAGTGGGCAAACTCAGCCTTACAGAAGGTGTAGACAGATTTCTCACCATAAGGGAGCAAGGAGACTAAAGAACAGTTTCTTCTCAGGGCTGACACAGCAGAAGGGCAGCAGCATGGAGCTAGGGGCTTGAATGAGCTGCCACATGGACCAAAACCTTCAACTCTAACATTTCACAAAAGTTAATTTGCAGCCACATGGTGGAAATGGCTGACCGCCCTGGTCCCCAAATACCTCAATAAGACCCAGGATAATCTGACCTTACTGTCTCTCCCTCAGCGTAAACACTACAAATTATGATTGTAATGAAATGCCATCAGTGTAGAATGGGAAAGGTACCCAACAGGAGTTGGAAAGCCTGAGTTTGCGTTCCAGGTCTATTGCTGCAACTGTGGGCAAGATGTAAAGTCAAGCCCCCACCGCTTGCACGTCCCCACGGCTCCCCCACGCTCAGCGGTCCCATGGCACAGTAGTAAGAACTGGGAATTTGGAGGTCTGTAGTCCAGGAGGGGAAGCCCAGCTCCATCACTTTCTAAATCTGTGACTTTGGAAAACTCGGTAATCTTTCTGAACCGTATTGTCTCCAGCTGAAAAGTGGGGATGATATTATCAACCTCCAAGGCTACTGTGAGGGTTTAACAGACAGGCAAATAAGTATTTATCCTACTGTCTGGAATGTAGTTATTCAATGAATTTCAGCAGTGATTGCCTTTGTTGTTGTTGTTGTTGCGTTACTTAGTAGGGGTTGAAATAATTCTGTTTCAGTGGCTCTGGCTCATGGGGCTTGGCATCAGGTTATCCTGTTCTATGCCCACACGGCTTGGTTTTTGTGATTCCTGAGAGCCAGCCTGCACTGCCTACGTGCCTGCCTTCCTCCGCTGCAGCCTGGTCACATGACATCTCTGAGCCTCAGTTCTTACATCTGTAAAATAGGGACGATAAATGCTACCGTACCTACTTCACAAGGGCATAGTGATGTTCAAAACCCAGTGGCGTGATTAATGGGAAAATGTCACATAAGCTATAACATGGGGCGAGAATGGGAGGGATTGCTATTATTATTGTTAACCTCCCGGGAGGTACCACATGGTCGACAATGAAAGACAACCAACATCTTCAAATGCTTCTCAAACTGGGGTCTGCTGGACTGTTTGTAAATTCTCGAAGGTCTTAGAGTTCTCTACAAGAATTTTTAAATGTGCTTTTTTTATTATTTTTTATTTCCGTGCAACTCTAATCATTAGTATTAGTAATCTGGTCAGTCATTTGTCCCATGATGTGAGAATCTTTTTTTTTTGCAGTCCCAGCGCCACCAAAGCATTTAACCGTTAGCTCTGTATTCCCCAAACTGGCTCTGCAGATGCATTGTTGGAGCCCACAGTTCCCCTTTTTTGAGAAACACTCGTTTGGTCGAAGGTGTGCTGCTGATGCATCACCGAGATAAGAGGTATCACTCTGGAGGTCCCCGGCTGGTGGATGTCTGCTTTGACTACAATCTCTGAGCAGGGAGTGAATGCAGTCAGTGGTGGGGTTTGGAGGGGCACTGACAGCCAGACTGGATAGCGTGGCCCTCCTGTGGGGTCCAGGGCCCAGGGGCTTCTTTGAGAAATAATGACATAGCTCTCCAGTTTCTGCATGGTTCAAGTTCACTTTAGGGACATACCCATGCTATGGGGAATAAATACACGTCTATCTTATCACATAGGAAATATGAATACATATATAAACACACAATTCTTGTATGTGATGCACTGATGGATCAATTTAGTATATGAAGTAAGAATTCCGCACCCACGCAGAACACTTTCAACTTTTCGAAGCATAGTGGCATTCAGCAACCCACTTGGTCTCCCCAACGACATATGAGCATGTAGAGCAGGAGCTATTATTCCCAATTCATAGATGAGGAAACAGAGGGCTGACGAGCTGCCCAAGATGACGGCATTAGCTAAGGGTGGTGTCCCAACAAAAAGCAGGGTTTTTTGTTTGTTTGTTTTTGATTCCCTGTCCAGAAAGCTTTCCTCTCTGACCCCCAGTTTTCCTCCCAACCCCTCCAAAGCGATCTGTTGGATGAATGCTTTTGGCTACTTTGAAGCCAGTGCATTCCGACAGGGAGAGAAAGAACTGCAAAATGGAAGCGAATCTCCTTCCTTTTGTTAAACTTTCCAAAAGCTTCCTTGGTTTCTAATGCTGTAATAACACCCTGATCACAAAACCGCTGACGGAGGGGGTCAGTTCCATGTAGCAGCAGGCTAATTACATGGCGGGATTTCTAAAAATTATCATCTTACGAACTTCGTTATTCCTCTGAAGGGGAAAGAAAAACATACACCACATCTCCGACTATGTTTCAAACTGAATTAATTAGTAATTTGAAGCCTAATTATCAACTAATCTATTGGAACATGCAAGTCTCTTGTATTTGGATGGTATATGCAATTTGCATCCTATTAGCTGGTAGTTGTAGGAATTTGAGAGCTCATTAGGTAGAACAAGAAGAATGTGGATCAGAGGATACAGACACCCACGGCGCTGACTTGGTGACGCTGTGACCACGGGGTCACTTGGCAACAGATGGAGGCTGGTGATATAATTACCTGAGGCCTTTCACTGGCTCTGATCCGTACTTTGTGTCTTACCCTGGAGAGGCGATTGTGCACGCCCCCCCCCGCCCCCACCTTGTTCTGTGTATTCTCAGAGTGCCTGCCCGGACTGCACTGAGAATTGGCCTGGAGCAGGGGAAAAGGCACTGGATGCTGCCCGTTCACTCTGGTGCTAGGCCCAGCTCTGTCACTACTTGCTGTGTGACCCTGGCCAAGTCATACCACCTTTCCAGTTCTGTTCTCCTACAAGTCAATGAGACTTAGATGGAATTGACTTTCAAAGTCCCTTCCAGCACTAAGGATCTGGGATTTGAGGGATGTCAAGGGTTTTCTTCAATACAAAGTCAAAAATTCCATCCTTGCAAAATGTTTTTTTGCCCTAAAAGTCTCTGGGAAGCCACCCCCCTCACCCCATTTAAAGTGCAAATATTCTGAGAAAAATAACATATTTAGCCACTAACAGCCAGGTCTAAATTAACCTCTCTCAAGAAACCCTTTTTATTTCCAGTTCTGAGCTTGAAATATTGGGATTGCTAAGGCAGGGATCAATCTATGTGGAAAGAAAGTTTATAGACAGGGATCTGTCTAAGGATGGAGATTAGGCCAGAAGGAATGACAGAACTTGAGGTTTAGTTAGGCAGGGTGCTGTGGTCCCATTTTCAGATCCTGTTATTTTGGTTTTTCCATACTACGTATACCCCGAGCCTGTGTCTTTGTTCTACTAATGACTTTTATTCCAGAAATAAGTTGAAAATACCAACCTTTTGTTCAATTAATAATGAATGTTACTCATAGAAATAACAAACACAAAATAACGTGGCTAAAACTGAACATGATGTAATTTGTTACAGATAAAAATCTAAACATCATGTCTTAATGGAAACACAGAAAATTGCAAGGACAAGCCAGGATAACAAGCAAACTTTGTAGAAAAAGTTACCATGAAGGAAATCTGACAATTGCTCAAACTTTGACATGAAAAATTTGTGATGGATTAAAATATTTTAATCAATATAAAAATTTGCTATTAATTTGATGGGAGACATAGCTGATTTGGAAAACAATTTTGGAGTTCCTCTAAAGGTTAAACATAGAGTTACCATATAATCCAGCAATTCCACTCCTAGGCATATACTCAAGTGAAAAATTTGTACACAAAAGTTCACAGCAGCATTATTCACAATAGTCAAAAAGTGAAAACAGTTCAAATGTCCATTAACAGGTGAATGGATAAACAAAACGTGGTGTATCCATATGATGGAATCTTATTTGGCAATAAAAGGAATGAAATACTGATTTATCCTACAACATAGATGGACCTTGAAAACTTTATGCTCAGTGAAAGTAGCCAGTCACAAAGGACCATGTATTGTGTGATTCCATTCACATGCAATGTCCAGAATAGGCAAATGATGGAGAAAGTAGATTAGTGGTTGTGTCGGGCTAAGAGAATTTGGAGCACAGTGGAATGACAGCTAATGGATATTAGATTTCTTTTTTGGGGTGATGAAAAGTTTTAAAATTAGATTGTGTTGATGGTTTCATAATTCTGTGAATCTATAAAAAACCATTACATTGTACACTTTAAATGGATGAACTGCATGATATATAAATTCCATCTCAATAAAACTCTTTTAAAAAATGGGACTAAAGGCAAAATAAAATTACATTTAGCTTTGGGAAAAAACTGCTGGAAGAATCACACCTCATGATTCAAAAAAAGTAGATGGCAAAACATGACCCAGGAAACATAGAATTGTCAGAAATAATGGCCACAAAAGAAAACTCATAATGGCACATGTTACTAGGTAAAACTTAATATGTACAAAAAATTATTTGATGAATCAAATCTTCATAACATGAAAAGTAATCGCACCCAATAAAGAAACCTATAATCCATTAAAATGAAAACAAATTTTTAAAAAAATGACGTCTCACCTATGCCATATAGAAAAGGGGATAAAAAATAAATTGAAATTGTATTGTTCATGCTAGCAAACTGTTTCTGGTTAAAGATTTGTCAATGCTAGTATAATTAATTATGGTTTAAATGTTTGTATTTATAAACTACAAAATTATCACTGGTGTCAAAATAGAGGGTCAGAAACAGTGGGGTTGAAACATCCTGTATCCATTCAAGGGTGTGGAGATTTTGTCCTTATTTCCACGGAGGAGAGGAGATTAAAGCTAGAATTGTGATGACTAAGGAAGCCCTGCCCATTAGCACATTTAGAGATCAGAGGTTCTGCATCAGTGTGCTGTGGTTTCACAAGCGGGATGTGGAGGCCGAAAGGTATAGTCGGTATTGCCAGGACTTAGTGTGTGGCTCCCAGTTGCCCCTTTCAACCGTGCAGTTCCCATCAGCCAGGGACCACGGAAGAAAGCTCGGCCCCAAACATGGAAAGACCCATAGCTGAGAGCCTGCAGGCGGCTCTACTCACCAGATTTGCAAGGATGTAGTGGTAGCCAATGCCATTCTTCTCCAGCTTTATAATCTACAAAACACAAGGGAGGGGATTCCTTAATCATATCAGCAATGAAAGCCACAACAGCAATAACAGGAGGAACTAACATCAAGCTCCCTGAGGTTCCCCAGCTGTTAGGTAGCAGAGGCAGGACGTGAAATCAGTTCTGTCTGATTCCAGGGGTTGGGTAGTGTTATCGTGATCCCAAGGGCCCAGCTGAAATGCTCACTCCTCTCCTTTCATTAAAGCCTTCCCCATGCGTGGAGATTCTTCCCTGGTGGGAATGTTATGCTGCACTGAATTCCCTGTCACTGTTATGACAATGTCTGCTGCTTGGGTGAACAGATGACTGGATGACTGGATGGGTGGTCAGATGGGTACACGGATGATTCTACACCAGCTCTTGACCTTTGACTCCTCGCCTGAACCATATTCAGATACTGTCCCTTATGTCCCTGAATTTGGTGCTTTCTTGCCTAAATCAGTTGGATATGTGGATATTAATGGGCCACTCAACCCAGAAGCTGGAAGGGAATGTCGGAATCACCGGGTCCAACACCTCACTGTACCGATGGGAAGTCCAGGCTCAGAGAAGGAAAGTGCTTGGTCCCTGTTCCTCAGCAACCTGGTAGCAGTGTTAGGACAGGCACCTGACTCTTGTGAACCTTTCCATATGATTACCCTGGTGATGGTGACTCATTAAGAACCAAGGTCCCCAAACATCCCTCCATCCTGAATCTGCCCAGCCTAAGAAGGGAGGCAGTGATTCCACATTCCCAATAGGGAATCAGTAGCCTGTCTGTCTCCATCCTGATCATTGCGGGCAGGAAAATCATTTGTGGAAAGAACTGCCCAGAGATTTGCCTGGGTAGCCAGACCTACTGCCCAGGGAAGAGTGTGGGCCTTGGTTCAGCCCCACCTGCAAGTTAACTTGATCTATGTATTTTTTTCAATTGTCAAATTGATGTTGGTACCTCCTGGCTCTCCTCCCTGTACTATTGCAATGAGGCATAAAACATATGCCTCTTCTCTAACTGAATAAATTTTCAAAGTTATTAAAATCCACATTCAGACATCTACTTAATTGGATGTACTCATGTGCGTAGCAGCACACACATTTTTTTTATGTAGGGAATAATTAAATGCGAGTGCATACGTAAATGCCCCAAAACAGTGGTTTAGATTGTGAAATTCTAGACCATGGAGCTCAAATACTATTGGGATGATAGCTTTATTAATACTTCATTACTTTTTCATCTTCTTGTCAAATGGTTTGCTGCCCTTTCAACGACGAGATACCTTTATCAAAAACCTATTTAGATTCTAATAAACACAAAACAGCAAATAAAAGATACTTCAAAACCCACCACGTTCAGGCAATGGATAACTATAATCTCTGCAAGATGAAATTATAGGGTGAAACATAGGAAACCGCTGGTAACTGATGACTTGTGACCAATAAAAATGAGCAATTTCATATGATTCAACCTCATACTAACCTTCCCACCCATTTCTTCACCTACCTACCCACTGGCCTACCTTCCCTCCTCTCCTACCTTCCTTTCACAAATATTTATTAAGTGCTTACTATGTACAAGCTCTGTGCCGGGGATATAGTGGAAAGTGAATCAAGTGTGGTGCTTGCCCTCCTGGAGGTCGCAGTTTACGGGGAGCAGACCCATACCAAACAGAGACAGACAGAAATGCATGCAGGGTTACAGACTGAGAAAAGTGCTATAAAGGTAATGCACATGGGGAGACCATTGCCTCACTGACCCCATTCTTTCAAAGCTCATTTCCACTGGGCGGCCTTAATTCACAACCTTGGTGTTTGGAATGCCGTTTCTGTTCTCTCTGATTATTCATAACCTTTACGGCTGAGCTTTAATCCCAACTACCCCGCAAAACCTTCCGTGATTGATTAATCCACTCAACAAATATTTATTGAACATGGACTATATGCCAAGCGCTATGCTATGAACAAGTCCCCATGCCCTCATTGAACTGAGTTGACATTTTAGTAAGGAGACAGATGGGAAACATATAAAAAACAGATAAACGCACAAGATTTCAGCAGGTGAGAAGCACTATGAAGGCAATAAAACAGGGTGAGGTGATGGATGGCCTAGTCCTGGTCTCTTTGAGCTCCAACTCATTCTGAACTTAATGACTGTATTATATAATTTGGTGTCCTATCTGGATAAAGCATTATATCCTAATAACCCTGTTCCCTGTTCATAAACCTTCACTGCCTTCCCACTGCTTACGGAATAAACCCTAGATTCTTTAGAACATTCTCCAAGGATAGTCGTAGTCACGTGCTCACCTGCCTGTCATCGTCTCCCAGCAGCATCCCCCACTCAGCTGCTAAGCCATTCAGTACCCTCTGGGCTTCCCTACGTTATGTGCTCTTCTCTCCAGCTGAAAGGCTCTTATGCAGCCAATGGCTACCTGTAGATACCCAGACCCATCTCACATTTGGGGACTTTCTTCGAGCCTTCACCGATTCCCTGTTCTTTCCACTCACTCAGGAAACGTTTATGGAATGCCTGTTAGTACTAAGCACTGCGTTAGGGTACGACAGAGAAGAAACCAAAACAAAATCCCTGTCTTCGTGCAGCTTGTAGTCTAGCTCCATGTCTGGGGTGGAGACAGGCAGGCGATTGAGTCCCTGTTTGGAAGGAGGAATCACTGCCTCCCTTCTTAGGTTAGGCAGAACACTTGTGTTAGACTGAAAAGATCCCAATGGCTGAGTGTTAGATAGTCTCGGATGGTGTTAGCCAAGATGTCAGACTGCAAGCCAGGAGATGTAAATTCTAGAATCATCATTGTCACTAACTTGTTGTCTGAACCCATGGCAAGTCATTCATTTGCCAATGTGACTGTCAGTCATCCCGTCAGTAAAATATGAGTGCAGATGGTAAATCAAGTGGTCCGTAAGATCCTTTCAGCTCTTTGGTCTCTTCCAGAGTAGATGAATCCAACAATTTAAAAAGTTAATATACTACCATATAAAATACGCATACAGACAAGTAACTTCTTTACCAAATCCAAGTTTGTCCTTTGGCAGAGGGAGTAGCGAGGCTGAAAAGTTGCATTTTTAAGAGGTTGGGCCCTGTAGCCAAACCAAGCCGGGTTTGACTTCTTGCTTTTCTTATATTCTAGCTGCGAGTCCTTGGGCAAACATTAATCCCTTGTTTCTTCATTTGTAAAACAGGCAAATTG
Organism: Rhinolophus sinicus; assembly: GCF_057876585.1. Lineage (NCBI taxonomy): Eukaryota > Metazoa > Chordata > Mammalia > Chiroptera > Rhinolophidae > Rhinolophus > Rhinolophus sinicus. Next base: position 92,145,089 of record NC_142505.1, on the reverse strand, counting down.
ATAGAAGCTGTTTCATAGAGTTGCTGTGAGGATGAAGTGGGATTATGTGTGGGAATGGCTTGGCCTAATGTCTGGTACACGGCAAGTACTCAGAAAACAGTGGCAATGGCTGTTCTCGCTTATAGAACAATGTAGGCCACGTCATCCGTCTATGAAGAATCCCTAATCATCATTCAGCACTTTCTCCACCTCCATCTCATTCATCTTTTGTTAGTTTTGTAGAGCAGGGGTCTTTATTATTGTTTGACAGACGAGGACACTTGAGGGAGTGAGTCAAGAAGCCAGAGCTAGTTGGTACCATGAATAGCCAAAGTCGGCAAATGCTGACATATATCACTTTCTGTGGCACAGGGTTGATTCTAAGTGCTTTACATGTAGAGATTCTTTCAAGGCTCACAGGAGCCCCTAAAGGAAGCTATTATTATTATTCTACCCATTTTACAGGTCAGGAACCTCAGATGTAGAAAGATTAAAAACTTGGCCCAAGGTCACAGAGCTAGTAAATACTAGAATCTCAGCCGCTCTGGCTCCTGGGTCTCTGCTCTTCACCACTACCTGGTACTACCTCACTTCACCAGAATTCAAATCCCCTGACTCCAGCCCAGAGAACTGCTGTCTCAATGGAAACCATTTTTGCTGGTTTGTCTTTCCGAGAGGGGAGGCCAGAGCCACGCTTTGTAAAGTAGAACACAGAGTTAATGCCTTAAAGAATTCCTGACTTTCAGAATCTCTCCTCTTCTGTTGCTGAGACCTCCGAGTGTTTGCTGGGCTGGCGTTGGGATTCCACGCGCAGGCTTTGTCACGTTGTCAGTACCTGAAACTACCACCTTTAGTTTTATAGGACGGTTCAAAAATGATTGCAAAATCTCCTTCCTTGCTGGCTCATCTGTATACACAGCCATAATTTAAAAAGACAAGTGATCTACACAAAGGCGTGCTGCTTCTGTGGTGGGCATATGCTTTTGTTCTGAGAAGTGGAGGAACCGGGGCTTAGAGACCTTTGGCTAAAAACTGTTGAGGTTACAATGCTCTTCCATAGAAGGTGCAATCAACTGATTTCTCAGACACACGCTTGTGTTCAAGGAAATAGGAGAAAGGGAAGGTCCTGCTGCTCCTTGCACTCTGAACATAGGTCAGTGGACCAAATGCATGAGATGCCACATGCTAGCCCGGTGAGTGACAGCACGCAGAGCTGAACCCCGGAACCTGGCTCTGCAGGCTGTGTTCCTAATGCGATAGCACTTCACAAACACTACAATGCGATTTGCTTTTTCACAATAAAGGGAAACGCCGGAAGTCAGTTTTTGGTCGAATGGTCTGAGAACCATGGGAAGCCCTATGTCGAAGCTCCTCCCCCTGTTTGTGCTATTTTCTAACATTTCAGAATTAAATTTGATGAATTACAGCATATGAGGAGGAAGGCATCTGTCCTCATCAAGTCAAGAATTCCCTTCGTAACACCCAAGGCAGAAGGGCATCGGCTCCCTCTGGCAGCACGTGCCACCCCCACCCTGAGCCTTTGCAGTGCTACTACCTGGCCCAAGATAGCATTGAGGCGCTCCGATTCGCAGTCCACCACCACCAGCCGCTCCTTTTTCTTCTCCAGGTCCTGAAAGAGCATCCGATATCCCTCCTCCGTGGTTGTCAAAATGTTGACCGCTGTCACCTGCCAGTTCTTCTCAGCAGCTGTGTCCAGGACTTTCTGTAGGACTGACAAACCTGGAGGTCGGGTGAGTAGGACAGAGAAAGTAGCCATCAGAACACACAGGGATCGGTAACTGCTTTTTAAATGTGCCAATCTGATATCTAAATAGCACCTAATAACCGTCAATCAAATTCATGAACGTGCAGTCTATCTCAGTATCATATTTTGCCTCTCACACAGTAGGTATTCGGTCAATGTGTACTGAATTTAACTGTTGTCTTCCAATTTGTAGCTGAGGGATAGAGGAGCCCATTACACCACCTTGGAGACTTAGTGGTGTAGTAGTTTCCCTCTGCTGCTGTCAATGACCACAAAGTCAGTGGCTTAAAACAACACACATTTATCATCTTATACTGCCAGAGGTCAGATGTTTGAAATGAATCTCCCTGCGCTAAAACCAAGGTGTCAGCAAAGATGTGTTGCTTTCTGGAGGTTCTAGGGGAGAACACTTTCTTGTCTTTACAGCAAGTGGAGGACGCCTACTTTCCCTGGTTTGTGTCCTCTTCCATCTTGAAAACCAGCAGTGACTGGTCAGGTCTTCACATTACACTCTGACACTGACTCTCCTGCCTCCAACTTCAACATTTAAGGACGCTTGTGATTACACTCGGTCCAGACGAATAACCCAGGATTATCTATTTTACGATCAGTTGATTAACAAACTTAATTCCATCTGTACCCTTAATCCCGCTTACCATTTAATACAACATATTCACAGATTCCAGGAATTAGGACATGGCATCTTTGGGAGAGGTGGAGCCTACCTCCGATGGTTATTTCACTCTTGCCTTATTAATCAGTCTTTTGGACATATATCCTTTCGGTTTCCCAGTAATGCTGCTAATGCCTCCAACAATAACCAACAAGAATCATCTATAGGTTGATTTTGTTATGGCTTCCTATCTTTGTTTCTTTTTCACTACAAGTTGTTTCAGTATAATACTAAAAGTTTACTATGTTGTCTGGCACTGTTCTGCTAGCTTTCCTGGCTCCAATTCACTTCATCCTGTGAGGTAGGTACCATTATTGTCCCTGTTTCACTCATGTGGAACTTGAGGCTCAGAGAGGTTTAGTCATTGGCCCAAGGTCACACAGCTAGCAAATGGCAGAGCTCATTCTGAGGTAGGCAAAGCCTTTTTAAGAGTGTGGGGGCTTCTGCCGACCCCAGAGATGATCCTCGGTAACTGAAGTTACATTTTTCTGCCTTAGTCACTTCCAGGATTCAAGTTCCATTATGTCACAAAGCTGTACTGGAATAGCCTTTGTGGAGGTGATGCTCACAATGGCTGCTGTCTGAGAAGGAAGATCATCCAACTAAGGAGAGGAAAGAGAAAAATCTAAGAAAAGAGAGTGCTCTGGTTTCTCTTGTCAGCTCCTCATCTGAATCGTGCCTGCCTAACTCTTCCTGCAAAACCATTTCACAAGCTACTCTCTTACTCAAATGTCTTCTAAGCCTGCCTACAGTCACTCTCCTATAAAACTTCCTGTTTGCTCAGGAAAATCCTCCTCTACCTTGGTTTCCAGACCTTGCACGTTCCATTTGTTTACTTATACCAGCCCAACTCAGTTCTTATCGGACTATTTTGCATACAGCACAACACGACCACCACAGGAATTAAAAAAAAAGAGCAGAGTTCCCATTTAAGGACCAGGGAATAGAGAAAGTGATGTTTGAGCAGGCTGGAAAAAAGGATTTGCGTATGTAGATTTGAAAAGGGAAATGCCTTCCAGAAAAAAACGGGAACAGCGATAGTAAAGATGCAGAGAAGTAAAAAGAATAGGAAACATTTGAAAAATGTGATATAAAATTCAAAAGTTAGGTGGGAGCAGAATTAGAAAGGCCTGGGAGAGTTGATAACAATGATGGTGGTGACAAGGAGAGCAACTAGCATAGAGGGCTGTGAGCGTTTATTATGTTCCAGGCGCTGACAAGCACTTTCTCGTCGTTATCTCATTCAATCCCCACAACTATTTTATGAGGTAGAGATTGGTTTTATCTTCATTACAGAGAAGAGCAAATGGAGGCATAGATAATTTTATCCCCACTCCATAGATGGTCAAACTGAGGCAGAGAGAGTTTGCCCAAAGTCAAACAGCTAGAAAGGAGAGAACATGGAATTCAGTCCAGTCTGTCTGGGTCCAGAGTTTATGTTCCTAACAACCATGTTGTGAGCCCATAAGTCATTCACCTGAGGTTCTTGGGCTTTGAGTCTGGACTCAGGAGCCATTGAAGCTTGGTGAGCTGTAGACTGACATGGTACATTAAGATCACCCTCTCAAAGCTTGTGTTTCCGCACTATGAGTTAGAAATTAGCCACTGAAAAATCAGTCCATAGAAATAAAGCATTTCTGGATTATTTCCCCCATGCTTTTCGAGGGAGAGGGGAGGCATCATTTTTCTTCCTGCTGGTAGTTTTCTTTCCATCTTTCAACAGTCTCCCTCCCCTAGTCCTTAGCTTACCCCGGTCAGCATCATAAATGTAGACAAATTTCTGCCACTTGTAATGGTCGATGATACTGATAAGGGCATCCTGCAGCTCGGGGCGCAGCTGAAGGACAAACTGGTTGGATGTGTCAACGGGAAAGCTCGGCGTAATGAAGCAGACATGGAGGGCCCCGCAGAAGGAGGTCAGCATGTTGACGGTTCTCCGTTCATAAAACCCAAAGATGGCATAGACTCCCTTGGAGAACTGGGAACAGACTGGAAGAGGAGAAGAGAAGGATTAATGGATAGAAGATGCTGCAAACAAGCTTTCACATGGCTCCAAAACTAATCTATCCACTAGTTAATCCACCCATCCATCATCTATCCATCCATCCATCCATCCTTTCAACCTACCAAACTATCCAACTGTCCATCCATTCTACCCATTTATGCATCCCACTCACCCATTCATCTGTCCAACCCACCCACCTATCTATCTAAGCCAATGTTTATTAGGTGACAGTTCCATGCCAGATGTTGTCATGGTTATTAATTACAAATGTATGCAAAGGATTTTCATATGTTCTCTCACTTTATCTCAACAACAACCTTGTTGAGTTAGGGAATTGATGACTGGGTCATCTTTTCAAGGGGAAAAACTAAAGCCCAGAAACTTAACAAATATGTCCAAGGTAGCATAGCTAGGACATATATGAATTGAGCAGATATTTTGACCCCAATCCAATGATCTTTCTAGACACTGCCCACCACTTTAAGGCAAAGCATATAAAGATGCTATAGGAAGAAAGATGTCTGCCAGCTTGTTGCTGATTCATGTTTGAGAAAACAAGTATTGATTTTCCCAGCCTACCCTTAGGTTTTGGTGTACATTTCTCTACTCAGTGTTCATTTTCTGTTTGTACTTCCTGCTAGATTTTCCAGGCCCCCTAGTGTATCAGCCATAGTAATAGCTTAGCTGTGTGAACATTCTGTAAGATCCCAGTGCAGTTCCTAACCCTCGTTTGTGGTTGGTTATACTGCTAGTTAGAATATAATGGTAAAAAGACCAAGGTTATGGGGCCAAACTCCACATCAGTCGGCTACTAAACTTTATTATTATTATTATTATTATTGCAATAGAAGTCGAATTTATTAAAATAAACAGAATATTTATGATTAATAAGCTTACTAGAAAATAAAAAAAAACTCCAAGGGTGAAGCAAACGACATACATTAAAAGAATGTGGAGCTACAACTGGACTTGAGAGCCATGAAGAATAAATAAACGTGGAAGCAGGATAGACCAATAGACGAACGCCGGTATCAATTCTGAGATGGAGAAACTCAGCCTTGGGTTATCGCTAAAGTTGAAGAGCTGATTTTGAGATGTCTATCTTAAGTTAGGCCCTTCTCAGGGAGCTAATATTCCAAACTCATTTTTGAACCAAATATATAAGGCTGTTCTGATTTTTTATTTTTTATTTTTATTTTTAAATTAAATTCATTGGGGTAACATTGGTTAATAATAGTATATACTTTTCACGTGTACAACATTATACTTTGACATCTGTGTATTCTATTGTGTGCTCCCCACCCAAAGTCTAGTTTCTTTCCGTTACCATATATTTGACCCCTCTTACATGCTTCAGCCTTCCCCACCCTCTTTCCCCCGTGGTCACCACCGTTCTGTTGTTAAACTTCATTTTAATGTGATACAGGATGAGGGTTCACAGTCTGCCCCAGTCAGGTGGCCAAACCCAATACCATCCCCAGTGCCTGAAAATTATCCTCCCAACATGGACGGTGAAGCAGATGAGTCATTCTCATCACATGAACAGTATTTTAGAGTAATTTTTATCTTTTCTCATATATTAGATTATTTAATCCTCATCACAAACCTATGACTTAGGTCTCATCAGTTTTGTTTTTAAGATGAAAAATTAATGCTCTTCGATCACCTGCTGTCTTTACCACATCACCTGCTTCCATGACCCCCCCCCACCCCTTGCCTTGTGTATGGGGGAGGGAGGGTCTCAAATTGTGCTACATAAGCATTGTCCAAATGTGTCCCATGAAACATTAGTCCCACAAGATGCTCTTTAGAAAAGAACAAACTTCTCTGGTCAAATACGTTTGGAAAATGATGAACACCCTATCTTCATCTTGGAGGTTCATACCACACACTAACTGCATTAAACGACCGTGAGAATCCTGTTCAACTTGAACTCAGGTTTTGTCAAATATATTTGTCCTCAGGACCCTTTGTTGGGGAATACTTTTAACCTTTGGGTCATGCTGCAGTCAAGAATGCAGTTGGTCCCTGGTACCCAGTTGTCTATCGGGAGTCTCAGTTCTCAGTCAGTCCCTAGAGATAATGGGCTTGGTAATAGTTGCCTCTTAAAGCATAAAGATTGCAACTGAACCACGCAAGTTATCTGTCCAGCTTCCACTGAAACCAGCACCCCATGTATGGGAGACCTGGCCGGCAATCGTTAACATCTGCTTGCGTATTTTTGGTTACTGGGCATTCCCTACCTATCAAGGTGCCAAGTCCATGGACAGACCACTGTTTGAGACCAGAACCTCATGCAATGCTTGCTCTTAACCCACTCCACGTCCTCCTGGCATCTGGTCCTCGTGGACTCTGGTTTTATGGCATTTCCTTTCAGCAGTGACATCTATTCTCCACCCAGAAGCCAGAGGGATCTTTTCAATTAAACAAAATAAACAAAACACTGTTTCCCTTCATTGCACAAAACCTCTCACAAGTGTTGAGGGTTCCCATGGCACAGAGTAAAAAATTCCCTGAACACCTGATCATGACTCAGAGCCTGAATGACGTGCCACTCTGCCCTCTCCTACCTTATGCCACACCGTGTCCCCTTCTCTGGCCACACTGGCCTCAGGGCTGCGAGAGCTCATTCTGCCCTGGAGTCTCTGCAGTAGCTGTTTCCTTCCTTTGCCTGTAATGTTCTTCCCTCGTGTCTTTGCAAAGGTCACTCCTTTTCAGCAGTTGTATCTCAGCTCAGATCTCACCTCCTGGAAAGGCCTTCCTTCATCACTTCTCCTAAATGAGGACTCTCCCCTCCCCTCACCCCCCACCTCCCATAGGTCTCTATCCTGTCACTCTGTCTTACTTCTCATATTGTAATTATAATTTGGAATCATTTTCTTTACTTGTTTATACCTGTGGCTGCTTGAGTCAATGTTCATTTTTATGAAAACAGTGGGGGCTCATTTGTGCCCTAAAGCCAGGATAGCGCCTCCGGCGTGGTAGATGCTTAATAAATATTTGTTGAATGAATGATAAATGCTTGACGAGAGGGTCACATAACCCACAGTAGGGAATGAGGAGCAGCTGGGCCCAAAGAGAGATGATTGTTGGGTCACACTGGACCTCCTACTCCTCTAAAGTGACTATGTTTTCTCTTTCACCCTAATAAAGACACTCCATCTGCTCACAGCAGACAATACGCACTGTCATTAAACGTCTGCTATAATTGCCAGAATCAAGATTTCCATAAATATGAATTTCTCTACCAGGAAGCATATGATGTATATTACCCCCCCCCCCCATGTTAAATATAGATTTGTCAAAAAGCACAATCCATCTTACTGGGTGAAGTGAATGTAAGGAGCCCATAAACCCTGTTAAAATATTATAATATGTTCTCTACGGTATTTTTAGGATCTCTTCTCCCCTTGCTGCAATGAAATATTATCCTTTGGGATATAATTCTTATGTTCTAGATCTATTCCCTCATGTCATCTACTTGGTTTCTCACCCTTAGCTGGGCCTCTGGGGCCCTCATGGCTGGTGTTTCTTGCTAAAAGTTTGTAAGTAGGGGAGGAAAAGTTGAGATGGAGTGGCAGAAAGAAATAAGAGCAAGTAGACGTGATCAAATCCTTAGACGCACCAGAGGCCAGGATTTTCTCCCCTCAAATGATCTCCCTATTGTTCCCTTTTGCAAATCTCTCTTCCTTAAACCGAGGACTTCCTTCTAAGGCTACACGGTACATTGACTCACGACCCCCTAAAAGAACGTGGCTTGGTGGCAGCCTGGCCTGCGTTTACTGAGTGGACACTGGCTCCCAGAGTTGCTCAGCCTCTGACTTTCAATCTGACTCCTCATTTCAGCTAAGTCTGAGCAGCAATAGACAGAGAGAGAGAGAGAGAAAGAGAGAGAGAGAGAGAGAGAGAGAGAGAGAGAGAGAGAGAGAGAGAGAGAGAGAGAGAGAGACTGAGACTCTGTAGGTCCAGTCCTGTGGGAGAATAAAGTCATTGGTTAAAAGTTGAGATGTATAATTAGTAGTTGTAGGGTAGTTCTTTGAATCTGTCACAATAAATATTCAAAGAGATAACATTGTCTTGTAGAAAAAGTACTAGATTAGTTGCCAGAAGACCTAGTGGGTTCTCTTTTTGGTTTTATCACAACCTAACACTTCTGTGACCTTGAGTAAACCCCACACTCTTCCTGGGCCTCAGGTTTCCCATCTGTAAAATGATAGTTTAGACTCCACAATATTTAATGTCTCTTTAGATTCTAACATTCTAGATTCTAGTCTAATTAACTGAAAAATGTTTACTGATTGATAACACTTTAGTTCTTTGCGGGTCAATCTTTGAGCAACCTCCAGTGTACTGTTTCAAACCCAGAAATCAAATGAAGACTCTGAGTTCTTGAGTCAGATTGTAACAAAATCCTAGCACTCAATGGAGGTTCATTCAGAGTCTTGAGTTTTATTTAAGATACAATTTGTAACCTGCTGTGTGAGTTAGTTACCTAGTAGGGGAGAGGCAGCAAATCAGAAAGTGGTCTAGGGATGGTCAGGTACAGCAAGCAGAAGGGAAGAAACAGGGGATGTTCAAAAGCAGCATCAGATCTCGGCCGTGCCCTAGTGGCATCGCAGACGCTCATGCGACATTGAGTCAGAGCAGGCTGGACAACGTGTGGCACCCTCCATTTAAGATGGCTGTGCTGCCTGTAATGCCTCTGAGCGTAGTCACTGAGAGCTGACATTTGAGCACTTACAAAGTGCCAGACACTGGGCCAAGCACGTTTCCTTGCACTGACTCCTTTCATTCTATGAGGTCGGTGACACATTGGAAAAGTGAGGCCCAGGACCCATCTGAACTCCAGCCATCTGACCACAGGACCCAAGCTCTGGAACTCTGTGATATGCCACCCCCTCCCTCCCCTCACAATGTTGGAAGGAAACAGTCCTGGCACACAGGTCCGCTTCAGTTTTTAGAAAATAGTCTCATGTAGCACACCGCCTTCCTCTAATATCAGATGAAGAGGCATGACTGCATTAGGGTCTATGGATATTAAAACAAAACAAAACTGAGTGGTGTGTTCGATGCATCCCCTCTGTCCCCGGGAAACATGAAGAGCATATATACCACATCTGTTCTTCTGTTGGTCTATCCATCTGTCCAGCTACCTTTCAACATCCTTAGGCAGTGTCGATGCAATGGCAAACTAGGCAAGCCCTGACCTCCAGGACTGTCACCTTGACCGTGGGAGAGACTGACCACTCACCAGGTAATTACACATCAGGCTAAGTGCTGTGGCAGGGACGTGTTCAGGGCTCAGGCACGGACACCTAATCCTAGCATCCAGGGAACCACAAGGAGGGTTTCCAAGGGGATGTGCCAGCTTTGGTTCTCAAAGATAAGCAGGAATCAGCCAGGAGGGGGCTGTGGTGCCGTTGCACGTGCAGAAGGAATAGTCCAGGTAGAAGCAACGGTGGCAGCAAAGACGGGCCGAGAGAAAAAAGACACAGCGCCTTCAGGGAATCCTGCCAGAGTGTCATCTTCCGAGGGCCCTGCCGCCAAGAGATTCTGTAGCAGAATGTGTCCAAAAATCAGAGCGAGTCAAAAACGAGGCCAGGAATTCCCTGTTGGGGAAGCAGGAGGGCGGGGATGGGCGAGGGCAGGAAAACCCACGCACTGCACGGTGCCGGCCACCCAACCCCATCCTCGGTTCACGCAAACCTCTTTGATAATCACTCCTGGTTAAGACAGCATCCACTTAGTATCAATAAATCTCCCAGCCCTGGGCACTCACCCTGACATCTCTCTCCCAGGGAGGGAGCTCCTGGTATTAGCAACTCCTTTTGTACTGTCACATCATGGAAGGCTTCTCACACAGGCATTGCTCCTTGGCGCCTGGCTTCAGTCCCTGGAAATGTGGGGGCCTCCTTGTAAATAGTGGATAGTGAGGTGACTGATAGCTTCGTTTTCGGGAGGGAGTTAGAAAGTATGTGTGGAGGATGGGAGGACTTTTACACTCTCACCTCCCTCCCTGAATAACTATCCTTATTGGTGGGAATGAGATTCTTCATCTGACTCTAACTGTGACATCAAATATGCGTCATTTCTGTCACTCAGAGGACAGTGAGAGTGGCCCTCCATCCCCTGGTACTCTCCTGCATCCAAGATCTAATATTGACATGCACTGTATTACCATAATAGATATAAATGGTCCCCACCCCCTCTAAACAGCGTCACGTTATTTAGGATTTTGACGCATGTCCAGGGCTTCCTTGCCATTTACTAGATAAAACCTTACCATTACTTTGTTAAATTCAACAAATATTTATTGAGCACCAGAAAATAGTATTGCCAGAAAATTGGGACACAGGGATGACAGAAGACAGGCATGTTTTCTGCCTTCACCGAGCTTACACAGGAGTTCAGTACATTTTACATCAAGAGAAATAAAGGGTATTTTGAGAGAGTCATAAGGGGGTTCACTACAGAATAAATGATCCTAACTACAATCCTCGGCGGTTTGTACCGAGCACTTAATATAGAACAGGGATGGTGCTATGCACCTTGCATCAATATCCAGGTAGAGGGACCAGTTTACCCAAAGGCAGTGCAGTGAGAGAGAAGGTGGGACCCTAGAGAAACTTGAGAAAAGCCGGTATATGGCTGAGGTAGGTGATGTGGCAGAGTTGGAGGTGGGTGGGGGCCAGCCTGTGAAGGGCCTTGCCAGCACTGGAGAAGTTAGGCCACTGTGCTTTGAACGTAGAGGGATGGATGCTGAGCAGATCAAACCAACAGATGTCTACTAATTTCTATTTGCTACTATTTTATAGTATAAGTCAAAGTCCACGACCATGTTAGAGGCTCCGTAAATGTCACATCCGTCTAAACACTGTGAGGTTAAGTCAGGAGCTGTATCTAATTCAGTCATTGTTGCCTGTCTGCTATGGGTTAGACCCTGTGAAACAGAGTGGTGAGTAAGACAGGTGACACCTCTGCCTTCCTAAAGCGCCTATGATTCTTTACAATCCCCAGAGGGCATCGCACAATGACGACACAATGTGGGTGGTACGTGAGTGAATGAATCAATGTACCCTAATATTAATCAATTGGTGTTATTCTTGACAATTGACCGCATCTTGCTTCCAAGGCTTTTCTTGAATTGGAGGGACTCATTATTTTTCATTTAGATAATCAAGTGACTTTTTGTGTGTTTATGTCTTTTCGCCTGCAATGGAGGTGTAAGCTTCCTTGACGGTCGAGAGACTCTGTCGTTTTTCTTGGTATGTACAATGCGCAGCGCCCTCTACAGAGCTGGGTAGGAAACAAGCGCAAATGCTTGGTGATGTTCCTTGTTTCATAGTCTTCCGAATTAGGTTGACCATCTAGCAACCACGAGCTCAGGGGATATACAATACGTCCCGCCCCCTTTTGTGCTTCTGCCCACTGAACTCTGTCACTGCCTGTTATCTTAGACCAACAGAGAATGAGGGCTGTGCTCTTAGGCTGGCGTCCTTAAAGTGTTCCACCTACAACACTCAGTCTCCCTAGCTAGTGGTCCCTATGCAAACAGGTTTAAATCTCATTACATAACTCAACCTTTAGGATGTTGAATGGATTAAAACAAGGATATTATCACCCTGCATAGCAAACTGCTTGTCACTATGGACCCATGCAGTATTACTGGAAGATCTTTCAGAGATATTTCCTATAAATATATATGTGTGTACTCTCCTCTTTGACCTGTCACTTAACCCAAGGACAATCATAGGATCATAGATTGTTAAAAAGATACCTGATCTTGAGGTCCTACTGGCTTAGAAAAAGGACTCCTAATAGGCAGCTGTCTGACTAGCTCCATTTTAAAGTCTGTTTAAGGTACATGTGCTGGGAATAGCAACACCTGGTGTCCAGGTTATCAGCAGCCATGGGTGGAGCTGCCTCCCTCACATCATGTCGACATACTGGAGCCTTCCCACTGCCTGTCTGTTCTGGGTGGCTGGCACTACTGGGGAAAAATACTATTATTATTATTATAGTTGTGTCACCTATGGAGTGCTTGTTATGTGCCAAGTCCTGTTCTAGGCACGTCACATGCATTTTACCATTTACGTCTGACAGCAACCAAATAATTGTTTTCCTATTTCATGCAAGAGGAAGCTGAAGTCCAGGGAGATTAATTAATCTTCCGTAAGTCATTCACGTGGTAAGTGACAGAGCTGGGATATAAATCCGGGTCTGTCTCACTCCATGGCCTGTGCCTTGAACTATTCCATTCTGTCCCCTGAAAGTCTGTCAACACAAACCGTAGCTTTCACTCCCTGGATAATAATGCCAGCCAACACTGAGCACTTACTGTGCCAGGTCCCATGCTAAGTGCTTTGACGGTTGAGAGCTTCTATCATTTTTAATAATTTAATAGTATGGATTAACTAATTTAATAGTATGGATTAGGTATATAGTTATCCCCATTTTATAGACAGAAAACTGAGGTTAATTGACTTGACCAAGGTCACATAGCCATTAAGTAGAAGATTCAGAATCCAAACATAGGCATTCCAACTTCAGAGCCATTGCCAGGTGTCTGAAGGTGTCTCCATGCCAGGTGTCTGCAAACGTTTTCTGCAAAGGGCCAAGTAGTAGATATTTTGGGCTTTGTGGGCCATATGATTTCTGTTGCAACTAGTCAATATTGCTTTTCTAGCACAAAAACAGCCAAAGGCACTATATAAACAAATGAATGTGAAACTTGGTTTATAGTATAAAACCTTATTTATAGATTTGACCTGTGGGCTGTAGTTTGCAACTCCTATTCTATGCTACACTGCTACTAAGTAGCAAGTAGGGTGAAATGCTGACATTTTGGGAGCGGGAATAACTCATAGTGAATTAGATGGTTTTTACATCTCTCATGTCCATTTCCTCTTGTGAATACCCACTAAGGTAGAAGCCCATGTACAAATGAAGAGCCAAGGATCCTGCAACTAGGGAAGCTGGAGACAGGTGGGAGCGCCTGTCTTCTTGTTCTACAACCCGAGGTGCTTCTGTAGTGACTCTAGTTGTTCACACTGTGGGGAGGGCAGAGGAAGGGAACCATCAGAGAGCCAACGTCAGCTGATGATGTCCCAATTTGAAGGCCACCATTTGCCGGCTTCCGTGCAAAAGCCAGTGTGACCTTGAAGTTCACAAAAGACTCCAACTGAGGTGTTGACACAAGGACAGCAATATGGCAAGTCGATGGGGCTGCTCTGAGCTCCAGCCTCCTCTCCCATACGCTGGCCCAGCACAGTCTAGAGGAAACTGGGACACTGCCTTACCGCTGAGGCTACTCCGATGAGATGGCAAGGGAGACCCCAGCCCTGAGAGGGCAGGTTCTTTCAGAGTTTTGCTTAAAAAGTGGGTATGTACCAGGGGCTTCACAACACAGAGGCTGGACCCTTCACGGCCAAGGCTCCGCTACATGTGGAGTCTTCGTCAGGAGTGCGGGGTTAAGAGCTCAGTCTGGGGCTGAGGTGAGGGGCTCTGTTTAGACAAGGTTAGGACTGAGATTTGCGGCTGAGGTCAGGCTTCATTCTTAGCTTGGGTTCCAGGGCTGAGGTGAAGGCTGCAGTCCAGGGTAGGGGTAAGTGCTCACTCAGCCTCCTTTGGAGATAGGAGCTCAGGTAGGGACCACATCTACCTAGCTCTGCCTTCTGTGCAGCCTTTGGGAACTAGCACACTGACCAGCCAGAGCAGAATGACTGAACGCAAGGACACTTGTCCCAAAGAAGGGAGTTGTGTGTCCTCTGCCTCTGGCCCAAACTCCACCCCACACGCCCCCTCCACCCATCATTAAGCAATGTCTGCTGGTTTGTGAATGAACCATCACTGCAAGGAACACCAAGTAAATCATTCATGAAATGGAGCAAGACTCTGCCTTTGGCTATCTTAATTGTGTTCCCTGGGTGAGTGGGAGAAAAAAAAAATTGTTTCTTATTTGCTATTCTTTTCCTCTGAAAATCATGCATATAAATGGGTTTTTCTAAGTCAAGTGGGGGCAAGCCTAGAGTGCAATGTACACCCATCAACTTGATTGGCACCTGCCAATCAAGGAAGGCAAAGTTTTAACGAGATCCGCAGATGACAGCCTGAGGGTGCCCTAAATCAGTGAAATTAGTATTCTAGTTTAGGGTGTATCCGCTGAGGAGGTGGGTGGACAAAAATGAGGAATGAAATAAGGGTATGGAAATCAACAGTTTCCAGATCTCCAAACCAAATGACATCACCAGAAACCAAATCCTACCTCCTCTGATGTCTGCATTCACTCCTGACCCCTGCCCTCAGCTGATTTCCTGAGTTGAACAGTAACCAGTGCAGAGGTGAATACAGAAAAAAAGCGGAATCCCCTTTTTTTCCTGCTCTTCTAACCCGTGGTCTCAGTAGAGCATGCTGAGAATACCAAATTTGGAACCAGTGTGCAACCAATAGTCTTGTTATGAGCGTGTATTTGCGTTGCCTCTCCAACAGGGATATGAAGAGCGGTCAAGAGGCCACCAATAAAGGCACTTTGAAATACATAGAAGGCTGCAAGCTCCGCCCCTGCCTGGGCTTCACACGGGTCTTTCTCTTTACCTTTCAGGAGAGTCCAAATGTTCTTGCCTTGGGGCTTTTGCACATGCTGCTTTCCCCTAGAAAGCTCTTCCAGTCTTCTTCAGATGGCTGAGCAGGGCTCAGCTTCCGTGTTGTCTCTTCAGAGAAGTGCTCTCTGAAGGGTACATTCTGCCCTTTCATTCTCCGTTACAGTACCTTGTTTATTTCCATCAGAGCTTATCTCTGTCGTTAACTATCCTGTTTAATTTTTTGTTTCTTTGTGTAAATTCATTTACCCCAATAAGGCAGGGCTCGTGACTCATCTACCGGTACCGTCTCTGCATCTAGCACAGTGCCTGAAGGGAATGAATGACCAAAAGAGCTGCTGGTTCTCTAGCTGACTTTAGGCAAGTTATTTCCCCTTTTTGAAATTCATGTCCTCATTTGTAAAAGAAGTGAGATTCAATTAGCTCTACAGCTCTTCTGCCTCTAAAAGCAACATTTTCTTATCATTTTACAGGTGGCAGAGTTAAGAAATGAAAGCATGCTGTGCAGCCCAGGGGCTGGTATTCTGGTCCCTAGGCAGTTTCCACCAAGTGAGACTCTAACAGCAGCCCAGCTGCCTTGTCCATAGAGATGCCCCCCACCACTCCCTGGTTTTTAGTTCCCGTTGTCCCAGAATTTGATTCCCTTTTCAAGGTTTCTCAAAACATGGGATGAAATAGCTCCTGCTAGGAAACGCTATAGGCTCCTTGAATTCTAGGAGAAATTCTGAGAACAAAAGCGTTTGTCACTGTCCTGGAGTTCTCTTTGCATGTCCCTGCTAAAATGAAGAGTTCCAGGAGTGTGTGTATGTGTGTGGCGAGGAAAGGCTGAGATGCAAACGCATTCTTGGGAAACAGCGAGTGAGGAAGGAGGGAGTACAAAGCACAGGCACAAACAGACTGTGAATCTGGGGAGGGCATTTGAGGAAAGCGTGTACATGAAGATAATGGACCGGTTTTCCTGTTTGGGCATAATGCACCCACAGAGCTCTGTGTGGGAGAGCCTCAGCCTCATTTCCTCACAGTCCATCAAACATTAGAGACCCAGCCACACTGCTGTGTGTAGCAAACCATTTCCTTCCCAGTCTCCATGTTGCTGCATGCATTCCTCCAAAATGAATGTCCACACCTGGAAAACTTCTATGCATCCTTCAAGACCCCAGTCAGCTGTTGTCTTGAGTGAGCAGCTTTCCAACCCTTCCAGAAAAAATTAATTACTTCCTCCTCGGAATTTCTAATGTACTTTTTCTCGTATACTTATCTTGATAGTCTATAATTTAATATTTTTATGTCAGTCTTCTTCATCAGACTATGAGCTTCTTTAGGGCAGGGCTGGGTCTAATATGTTTTTAAAAGTCTCAGCATCTAGCCCTGGTCTTGATGTAGTAAATGATCAATAACTCTTGAATAAGTTTGGCTTGCACATCTGTGAAGGGAGGTCAGTAATACCTGCCTTACCTGCTGTGTGATTACCAAAGTCCTAACTTCACTGTAATGTGCAATATACGCACAAGCCATCATTTGATTCAAATTGCACAACCCAAGTATGAAGTGGAATGGACAGGATGTTATTATGCCCTTTATCCAGAGGAGCTTCCAAGACTTAAGAGGCTTGCTCTGGGTAGCACAGCCAATAAATATCGAACTAGAAAAAGGGAACTAATTTGCTTGACTTGATCAGATTTCTTTCCCCGTGGGATCACAAATGCCTTCTAAAACTTAGCTGTTAAATTTGGTCGTGCTGATTGATTGACTAAGAAAACATGAATATAAGTCCTTCTAAAGATGTCACAAATGTATCTACTACTCCCGCTTTCTGTGCCCATGACCGCCCTGGCCGAGGACCCCATCACTGCTTATAATACATACTTACTGCACTTAGTCACCATCCTCTATCCCGGCCTCCACCTCGCCCAATTTCCCTTTTCCAACACTCATCCCTTCTTCGCATAGCAGCCAGAATGCTCTTTTGAAAATGGAAATTGGATCCTATCATAACACCATCCTGAGCCCCTCAGATACCCTCATGCTTTGAGCAAAGTCTAAACTCCTTGGCGTGACCCCTAAGGGTCTGCATAGTCTGAGCCCGGCTGACCTAACAACTTCATTCATCCTTTCCCTTTCCATTGTCCACTGCCTCAGTTTCTCCAACATACCAGGACCTCCCCTCATGCTGTCCCTCCACCTGGGACTCCTTTCCCACTTTTGCTTGGTGGCTTCTTCCCAAGCTTCAAGGACCACCCTAAATAGGTCATCCACTGTTGTCTGCCAAGGCATTCAGTTTGTTTCCTTCACAGCACTTTACTCAAGTTGCAATTATAGTAGAAGCCCTTTTATCTGATGTAGCAGGGACTGCAATTAGATTATTTGAAAAGGATGGTTAAAATGGAGAATCACAAAAAATGACTCATAGCAGGTATTTTCTTTTAGCTTAAAACATGTAAGTGCACATGTATTTATCATTTTTTTGATGTACTGGGAACTTAAAGACACTTAGAAAATAAATGTAAGTGCAAATTTTTTTTTATGTGCTTTTCCCCCAACCTTTAAGAGGTGTATCTCGCCTACACCTAATATTACAATGTTTTTAGTGATTCATCTTTGAGCCTTTCAAAAGTATTTAACTTAGTTTCCCAAGAAATAAAACAACTTTTTTTTGCACTCATATTCCACCAGTTTACATAATTTTAGTTGCATTGCCCAAGTATAATAAAAACACAGAAGTATAAATAGGTTTTGAAACAAAGAGAATTGATTCCTAGCACATCGCCAACAAACCTGGGCTGATCAGAGAAGAGTCTACTGACCAGGAGCTTTCCGCTCTCCAGGGGTGTTAGTTGGGGTGTTTACAGAGAGAAGGAAGAATGCAGGTCAGAGCCTGTGTTGGAAGGATCCAAAGAGATGGTTGAATGCAAGTTGGTTATGAGCGTCTTCACTGCATCTGACTGTGGGCTCGTTGATTCTCTGTCCCTCTTTTAGGTTGTAAGTTTGTGAGGGCAAAGCCTGTTTCTCTTTTTCTCAGCATGTCCACCCAGCACAAAGAACAGTTCTTGGCACTGAGAGGTACAATCAGAGCCAAGTAAATGAATACACAGTGAGTAGACTATTGCCCTCCTTATGCGAAGGCTTTTGGCTCTTCATCTGTAAGAGGATAGGCGTGGATTATGCAAGCATGGTCATTTCCAGATAAAAATTCAGTTACTACTAACTGTGTATTTCTGTGTTTCAAGGTCTGATTTCTTCCATAGGTTCTACACATACTTAGAACATGACATTATTGCCCTCCCTCACGCCCACATGCAGAACCACCATTACTATGGCCAGGACACTACCTAACCTCCTTCCTGGGGCCATTTGTTGGTTTAGGATGACCCTTCCCCCAGTGCCTCCCCCAAGACAGATACGGAGGTGATAAGGCCAGTTATGGATTGTGGTGCTAGAGATGTGAAATCTCTGAGGGATTGTTTCTTTGGGGTGCTGTGCAGGTGTGGGGACAGAACCCCAAAAAGCAGTTTCCAGGCTCTCGGCCTCACATAGACAGGTGCCTGGCTCAGGTAGTAAATGGCCATCAACTGTGATTGCATGGCCATCAGCTGTGGCTAGTTGGCCGTCAGCTGTAACCAGTGAGCCATTGGCCACTAATATAACTGCTGTGGCTACGCTAGGAGAGAGAGGAGAAGAGAAGAATGGGGGCTAGCAAGAAGATGGCGGCTGGGCTGGCAAGCGTGGATGGCGGTTTGCGGACAGTGTGGATCCAGCCTCCAATGAGAGTATAGTGCCGCCAAAGAGAATATAGTGGTATGACTCCCCTACCTATGGCTCCGTGGGTGTTCCTTTTTGGCCTCACCATATCCTGCGTTCTTGTATGGGGAGCGGGAGCAGAGACCCCGCAGGCCGCCCTGCAGGACAAATGGCGCAGCGAGCAGGGTCTCACTGCATGACAAATGGCGCAGCGAGCAGGGTATGGTGCCGGCCAAAGCTCTCCAAAGGACGGTGGAGCAGTTTGTGTGTATGAACACTCGGTGTCAGGAAGACCAGGAGAAGCAGCTGTCGGAGAGCTGGACCCCCGTGGAGGGGTGGGAGGACGTGGATGGTTCTCCCACCAGCACAGGAAAAGCCATGCAGCTGCAGCAGAGATGGAGCCCCGTGGAGAGGTGGAAAGATGTGGATGGTTCCCCAACCAGCACAGGCCGGAGAAAGCGAAGGTCGTTGCAGCCCTGTGGGCCGAGAGGTTCCTGCTCGGGCAGCCCGGATGCAGGACTTATAGTCCCAGGAGGTAATGCTTGATGAGTCCTCCGTGGGAGATGAGGGTGAGGTCAAGGTCGTCCCTCACCCCCAGGACAGCCCTGGTGAATGACTATGGACTATGGGGAATTGCCTTCCATCCCTAATTTAATGGACCGCTTGACTGTTTGTTTGGGAACTGTTGTTAGTGGAACTGGGGGATATTTGCTTTTGTCTCTTGACTGGCTGCCATTGAGAATATGTAAGCACCTTGATTGTGAGTCGCTGTTGTTCCAGCAGGGTACCCTGAGAGGCACAGAGAGAGTGGCAGTGCCCTGAGAGCCCTGGCTGAGTCCAGGAAGTCTGGCTGAGCCCTGAAGATACCCTGGCTGTGCCCAGGAAGTCGGGCTGTTCCCAGAGAGAGTGGCAGTGCCCTGAGAGCCCTGGCTGTGTCCAGGAAGTGTGGCTGTGCCCACAGAGAGTGGCAGTGCCCTGAAAGCCCTGGCTGAGTCCAGGAAGTGTGGCTGTGCCCACAGAGAGTGGCTGTGCCCTGAAGATGCCCTGGCTGTGCCCAGGAAGTCGGGCTGTTCCCAGAGAGAGTGGCAGTACCCTGAGAAATCCTAGCTGTGCCCGGGGAAACTAGTGGTACCCTAAGAAGCCCAGGAAGTCTGGCCGTGCCCAGAAGTACTGGTGGTGCCCTGAGAAACCCTGGCTGTGCCCAGAGAGCCTAGTTGTGTCCAGGATATTGCATTCATCTCCAGGCTCCTCGCACAGGGCCCCTCGCGGAAGACGCTTGTCGCGTAGATTGTGAGGCGAGAGCCTGTAGGGGTGGAGTGTGGGGACAGAACCCCAAAAAGCAGTTTCCAGGCTCTCGGCCTCACATAGACAGGTGCCTGGCTCAGGTAGTAAATGGCCATCAACTGTGATTGCATGGCCATCAGCTGTGGCTAGTTGGCCGTCAGCTGTAACCAGTGAGCCATTGGCCACAATATAACTGCTATGGCTACGATAGCAGAAAATGGGGGCTAGCAAGAAGATGGCGGCTGGGCTGGCAAGCGTGGATGGCGGTTTGCGGACAGTGTGGATCCAGCCTCCAATGAGAGTATAGTGCCGCCAAAGAGAATATAGTGGTATGACTCCCCTACCTATGGCTCCGTGGGTGTTCCTTTTTGGCCTCACCATATCCTGCGTTCTTGTACGGGGAGCGGGAGCAGAGACCGAGCAGGGTCTCCCTGCACGACAAATGGCGCAGCGAGCAGGGTCTCACTGCATGACAAATGGCGCAGCGAGCAGGGTCTCCCGCCCGACAGCAGGCCTGGGGCTGCTCTGAGCATGAGTAAGAGGAACCTCTACTCTGACGGTCTGAGGTGGAAACATGTCTTATTCAAGACACTGGGCAAAACTCTCCCCTCCCCTCCACTGCTGGGGGTTGGTCTTTTCTGGTCCCCATCGTGCTGAGCTCCAGAGAGCCAAGATTAGGTGAGAGCCTCGGGGAAAGAAGCTTTCCTGGGGCCTCCATCTCACAGAAACCCACAGCCACATAATCATAAACATCAGGCTGTTGTTTTTTTCCCCCTTCAGTTTATTTCTTTGTGTATCTCCTCGTAAGGAAAGAGAGCATCTGGTTGAGGATTTGGGGATTCCTGTTGCTAGCATAACAATGGCAACAAATGATGATGGTGATGATGGTGATGGTGATGGTGATGGTGATGGTGATGATGGTGATGGTGATGGTGGTGAGGATGGTGATGGTTTCTGATATTATTAATAGCTTCTTGCATATACTGAGCCCTTTGATGCTAGGAACCAGGTGACACATTTACATTCATGAACTCTAATCTCTGTGACGGCCTTAGAGGGTGCACAGTATTATTGCTGTTGTTGTTATTTTATGAAAGAAGGACTGAGGCACAGGTAGGTGGAAATCACTGAACAGATAATGGTGGAGCAAGAATTCAAACCTATGTCTGTCTGATTCCACAGTGTGAGGCTAAATTGCCTTACACTATATCTAACACCATGATATTCACTGAATAATTAAAACACTGATTCAACATATCGGATGGAATAAAGGGGAACCAAGGCCCCTGACTTGAAGGGGGACATTCTAATGAGATGAGAGAGACTCAGGAACCATCAATAAAAACGGTACAGGAGAAAATGACATAAATCCTACAGTAGAAATACAGCATGTACTGTGCATTCCAAGGAAAGGGCAAATCCCAATTCCTTTTCAAGAGGGAAAACAAGGCAGACTTCTAAGATAAGGGTCTTAAAGGAAAAACACAATTTCAAAAGTGCAAGGCAGAAATGCCTTATGCAATGCACGCACGCATGCTTGGACACCCCGCTACTCTGTCCTCGCAGACATCACCTCCATCCAGAACCTAGTGTTCTTTCCCACGGAGCCCAGGTACACCTTCAGAATTCTCCTCAACCTAGTCACACCACCCAAAGTTAGAGCTGGTGTGGGAGATTAAAAGTATTTATATGCTTGGTCTCCAGGGAGCAGGAGAAGAAAAGCTTGTGGTCGCCGCCCTTGGGATCCAGTGCACAGGCCCACCCCGCCCTTCTGCTAAAACTTGACAAGTCCCTTCTTGTCTCTGGGCCTCGTGGTCTTCATGGGGAAAACAGAACACTTGGCTGCAGTCCCCCTGCAGTTCCCACATTCTCAGATGATTCCTGGCAGCAGAATGAATAGGAGACAGAGCAAAGCCAAGCTGTGGACCAGACAGGATTCTACCTGAGAAACTGACTAATGGCTCTTGTGCATTCACCACTGGAGCTGAAAATACCTCGAGGAGCACACCCTCCCATGTAAACCCTTACTGCATGGAAAAGAAAGTAGAAAACAAAACAGTGATTTGGTGATTTGGTCTAGTGTATGAATGAGAAAACCAAACAACGCAAAAGAAAAAAAGCAAAGCTATGAGGCAAGAATAGGCAACGATGTTGGCTCTACATGGATCTGGGGAGAGGGAAATGCAAATGGGGTGGAGGCAAATGCAAATGCATACGTAGGTGCACTTCGTTAATTTGTTACGTTGTCTGCTCTCCAACAGTGGCTGGTTAACTGCAGATGTTACCCAGGGGAGCTCGAGCATGCTCACCGCAGTGGTAACAATGCAGATAGTGAAAGCTGTCACTTATTGAGCATTTATGAAACAGCTGCATTGCTAAACATATGCATTCATTTCTTTATTCCCCACAGCAATCCCATGAAGAAGGTACGGCGAGGCTCTCCATTTACAGACGCAGAGTCCCAGGTTCAAGGTCACACAGACATGACAGATCTAGGAGTCAAAACCAGGTCAGTCTGAACTTCAACTGCATGATGTTGTCGCCATCGGCCTTCAGAAAAGCAAACATAGGCAAACTGACTTCCTCTGTACACTGACTCTCCTGTGAGGAGGAGAATTTCATCACGGCCCTTCTCCACTCATTCCAATCCTTTCAGATCCCACTCAAACACCACTGCTTCCGTGAGAGCCTTCGTGAGAATCAATCCAACCTGCCACCGGCTCCCAAAGCTCTTAGCTTTTACTTCCATTAACGCCCTTAGCACTCTCTGCCTTGTTTTGGAGTTAATTGTGTCTGATCCTCCACGGTACACCTGCAGCAAGTTGTTTAGACTTTCATAATGGCACTGGGTGTCTTGCATTCACGCTAGTCAGGCCTGGCGTTATCTCCCATCTTATATACCAGCCCTTCCCTTAAGGACAGGAGATGCACCTTAGGAATCTTTCTGTGTACCTGGCGCTTAATAGTGCTTTGGGAACAGATGCTTTCTAAGGAAGGCTGGTACATGCAGTTGCTTTCTCTGATCTGTTTGATCTATCAACTGTGACACTCCCCTGGCCTACTTTTCCTTGAGCCCTTTCATGGTGAAGGTCATTGAGCAGTGCCAGGCAGGGGTCAGGGACTCCTGTGTGGACTATCTCTCAGATAACTGAGGAGGTGGGGCAACATCCCTTTTCTCACGCCACCCTCGTCCCTGTGGCCATCTCTCCTCCAATGGAGGCCTGTCTACTTTCATCAGAGTTCACTTTAGGCAAAGGATGGCTTGTCCTGTTCTGTTTCTCTGGAGTTAGTGACTTCTTTCTTCCTGGGGAAGAAAGGCTCTGATCCCTATGGAAAAAAAAAAAGTATGTAGAGATCATTTTTCAAGGGAGAGAAGCTTCAAGGACCACCTGCGACAGTAGTTTCATGTATCTATGTTCAACCCTGGCTGGACATCTGGAGTACAAGGTTTGATGGTGGACAGACTGGGTTCAATTCCCCATTCTGTTCCTGGGGCAAGTTAATTAGTAACTCTGAAAACTCTGTTTCCTCAGCTGCATTGCAGAAACAATAGTACCCACTCAGGGGGGCTGTCTGGGTGAATCAAATGCATTTAAAATGTGTTCTTGTAAGGCACAGTTCCTGGCTATTGTGTCTGTTGCAGCAGTTGCTATTGTTGTGTTGTTGTTTTTGTGTTTTACAAACGTATCATCGGGCCACTAAGAAAGATAAGAGCAACATGCAGCTGAAAACTTTACCTGTGCAGTTAGCAGGAAATGCCAAATCGCATGTAGCTTCTAGCTGGGAGCCTAACAATAGCTGTAGTTAAGTTTCTGCTTAAAAATAACTTGCATGAGTTTAGGCTTCCAGAATGGAAGGTGCTTTAGACAGCATCTTTATCAGTTGTGCCATTTTACAGAAAACTGAAGCTCAGCGGTGAAATGACATCTCCAGGGTCAAGTAGCCAAAAACCAGACAAGCAGGGATCCAGCTCAGGTCTTCTGACCCCAGGCCAGTGTAGCTCCTACTGAGCATCCCTTGAGCTACTGCCTTGTTTTTGGCTTTGACCATTGTGTACTCCTTCAGCTTTCCTACTGGTCCCTATGGTAACCTGGGCTCACCTGAAGATGCTGCTTTGCCTGGTATTGCGATGACCTTTGACACATCTGGCTGCACAGACAGCGCTGCGATGAGTCTATTTCTCTATGCAGACAAGTTCCACTCCACTCTGACTGTCCCTTAGCCTCACTCCTACATGAGCTCATTCTGCTGAAACTAATGTGCCGGTGTCTATATTAGTACTGAGGGTTAAGGGTCTAGTTCTTTCCTTCAAATGCTGTCATTTGCACTCAAATGCTAATGAGACTTGCACTGGCACTCTGGGGTGAGCTTCAACAGTGCAAAACACAAGGGAAATAGGCTGGCTTTATTATTCTCCATACGGAGAGAGCAGCGTCAAGGCCTAGCGTATCTGGGAGAGATGAGATTAAGAGATACCTTTGGTGGAAACTGTTGGAAAGAGACCCTAACCCAACCCATCAGGTACCACTGACTCGTGGAGCACCAGAGACAGTCACTCTGCCCTAAATATGTGCCTAACTGTGCCTTGTACTTTGCCACCTCCCGACAGTTGTTCATGCTGCCCCTGCTTTCCTCTATTATTTAAAATTATGTAGGACTTGGTATCATTTAAAAATATTTTTATACCTGCCATGTTGCTGAATCATGAAAACAACCCAATGAGATAAGTACTCATCACTGCTGTTTCACAGGTAAGAAATTGGAAGGTCATAGACATGAAAGGATGTACCCAAGGTCACGTGCAGTCAGGTCTTCTTCAGTGTCCACTCTCCAGAGTTCAGTGACTCTCCATATGTGAGGGTCGGTAGAGCTTCCAGACTAATACCGGATGTGGGCACCAGATCGCCTAGGGTTGAATCCAGGCACTTGCCATTTGAGCCTAAACCTGTTACTTAGACAATCTATGCCTCAGTTTCTTTATATGCAGAATGGGAATAATCATAGTCTCAATCTCAAAAGACTGAGGGGAGTAAATGAGCTAGTATATGTAAAGCACTCAGAACAATGGCTGGCACAAAATATGTGTTCAGTAAATGTTGCTATAGAAACTATACTGCGTCCTGTTTGATTATCTCTGACAAAGCTCATCTGAAATGCCATGAAGTGTTATTCTAACTTTTCATAAATAGATGCAATTTCTGCCTCTTTTAGACCCTGTAATCATTTCTACTTTCCTCACAGTACATAGTATGTTCTGCTGTGCACTGGAGATATCTGTAAAGTTGTTTCTCTCATCTGACTTTCCCCTCACCTGTGAGTGCTGTGGTATCAGAAAGACAGACAGAGAGAGAGAGCAAGAGAGAGAAAGGAGGTAGGGAGAGAGAGAGATTGAGAGCTCACACTCTGATATAAGCATATCCACTGCAGTGCCCAGTACAATGCTTGATGCCAAAGAGGAAGGCAGCTGGCAAATGCTGGTTACACTGAACTCAAGTGAACACAGAATTCCAGTTCCCACTAAGTCTTAGAATGTTAGGGCCAGAAAGGCTCCTAGAGATCAGCCATCCTGCACTGATGGTGGATTGGGCTGCTGAGAGAGGGAAAGATATTGGTGTAAAAGTCATACAACATGTTAGTAGCAGAAGTAGGAGTAGAAACCAGGTATCCACAGTGCATGCAGTCCTGGGCTCTGCCCAAAGCCCTGGGCTTTGTCTCTCTCCACGGAATGAAGGAGAAAGCAGCCCATGGACCTGAAGTAAAGAGAGAACAATGGGACAAATGACAGAACACAGCTAAGCTTCAGCACCAATGTTACTGAAAGAATAGAGATGTATTATGTAGGGACATATATCCGGCAGCCTACCAGGGGTGAAGGACATGGATAAATTGCACAGCCAATAGGCCGTTTTTCTGAACTGACTTGGTATTTCCTTGCTGCACAAATGGATCAGGAGCCATGCAAAGAAGCTTCCGAGTCCTGGATGTATTAAATGCAAACTTCTAAATGAGTTTCTTCCCCTTTCCATTTAACATGTAATCTTACCACCTAAACGAATCCTCCAACCCTGGGCTCTGGAACACTTTCTTCACGCTGGTATTTGTACGTAGCAGATAACTAAGATCCACAGGGTCCCTGTACATAGATAGATACCATTTCGTATAGTTCCCCACGTGATTAGCTAACCCGATGGGAAAGCGAAGGTCAATCCTGTGTAAACCTGTGACTACAGAGCCTCTTCTCCACAGATATTGTCATGTTGTTTTCCACTTGTTGAGGTTTCAGATCGTGTCTAAATCGTAAAGTGAATCAAAGACAATTCTGTGTTGGTCAGCATGACTTGACCAGAAACATGTTTTGATTCCAGGTACTGTCAAATCCTGTCTTCCCACATAACGCAGAGAAGTAAAGTCTTAAGGTGATAAGCTTCCCCCTCATCTCTGATGTAAATTCCTTGGGGGAGGAAGGCCAGACAGAAGCTCGTTTCTCATAGTAGAGGCTGGGGCTTTGGAGCAGCTGAGTAAGCAGGCACAGCTCTGGGGTGGGGACTGTGGAGACCCACAGCCTCATGGCCTGCTTGTTCGATGGTGACACCCAAGGCTGCGCTCACCCACAAAGAGAGCCTCTGAAAATGGGCGCATTTTACTGGCCAAGCCCCAGTTAATGAGAGCTGATCATTCATAAAACAGCCTTCCTGGGGAGAAATGCCCAGATGGCAAATGGCTCTGACCTTGGGATTTGGGGGGAGGTCATCTTCTTTTAATCTGTATATCCAGTACATGAGCTTTTTTTTTTTTTTTTTTTTTTTTTTTTTGGTTAATGTTGAGGATAAAAGTGTTTGTAACAGTTAAATGTGAAGGTGGGATAGGAGAAGTGAAAAAGCCTTTGCAAAGGAAATTCATTCAGAAGTCATTTCCAAGTACTGACTGACTTGATAGTACCCATTTGTTTTGTTTTGATTATAAGGACCAGTTTGGTTGTTGTTGTTGTAGTGATTTCAATCCATACGTTAGTTTAATATACTATGTAAACAATATTGATTAGCCTTCAAAGAGCTCTTGCTGGCTTCATAAACCATGTGTAAAGCAAAATGGCACTAACTTATTATCATCCTTTCCTTAAAGAGCCACTCTCTCAATCGCTCTTATTTATATCAATTTCCAAACTACTCCACCGATGAGCCATCGGGTATATTGAATACATAATTTTTTGGATGGCATTTCTAAATTTAAGTTTCCCCTGGGCATGATGAAGCTCTCTTGACATGTATGGGTCCCATTACTTCCAAACAATGCCATTTTCTGTTATATCAAGACCTTCCACGTTGATGGAAGTAATGGAGATAAAAATGAAAACTGAACTGGCCTGTAAATTTTGAAGTGTGTGGATTAATAAGTTCAATTGTTCTTTATTGTTGTTTGTTTGTCACTGTTACACTTAACCAGTGTCTTCACTTTTTAAAGAAAACATGATTCCCTTCCCCACTGAATGCCCCGTCAGCTCATAACATCCTGAGCTGTCACTTACTACCACCTAGTAACATATATTATAATAAGCCCCCGCTGATGCTGTTGAGTGATAGCTTCCTTGAAGTCAGAGACAGTCTTAACATGAATAAGAAACAGCTCTGCAGGTCTCTCCCTCTTTGTGCTAAGTCCTGCAGGCAGTGCTCTCTAGTGCACAGTCAGCAAATTCATGACACACATGCTCTCCTATGCTGCACCCAAGGCAGACATCACTAATTGATCCTGGCATGGTTTCTATGTGAGTCCCATTAAGTCCTCGGAGCCCTCATCATCAGCATTCCTGGAAGCCACTACCAATTTATCAGAATTGACAGGCTTGATAAAAACCTACTTTCTGGCCTCGCCTTAATGGTTAAAAACAAGGGCTTTGAATTGGATCAACTTGAATTCAAATCCCAATACTACCACTTACTTGATATGTGACCTAGAGTGCAATGGCCCAAGTGCCTAAATCTCAGTTTTCCCCACTCTAACATGACCAATCCTCTCATCCTTCAGAAGTTTAAATTGAGGTGTTTCTTCCTTTGAGAACCTCTGTTTACAAAAGACTGTGCGTGTGTCACTGAAGCCTCTGAAATGACCCTGAACTTGCTCTTCCTAGTCCTCACTGGAGCAATAAGGGGCTCATTTCTTCTAATTTCCCCCCATTGGTGTGTGAGCTCCTTGAGGGCAGTTATATTTTCAGAGCCCAGCAAAGGGCGTGGTGCAGTAAATGGCTAAAAATAAGCACCATTAACACATAAAAATCACTTAGAACAGTGCTAAGCATATAATAAATGCTCAATAAACATGAGTTATTTTCATATGTATTGCTGTGTTCCATAATTTCAAGGCTCAGAGAAGAAAGCTTACTGTGGAGCTAACTTTTACATATGCATGGGTTAATTTTGGATTGCTGTTATTCTCTGGCTGCCAAGGACGCCAAAGCTATTTGTACTTGCTGAATTTTGAGCGAGTTGAATTCCTTGAAACAGCCATCTTCTCACAAAACCTAGCCTGAGGCTATATACCTAAGAGGTGTATTTAAGCATGTTTTGGCCACACCTACCATGTTTTCTAACACTGGTGTCCCCCAGCTCAGCCTTTGCTTGACACCAGCCCTGCATGGATCCGTACTAGGTACTCTTTCAGGTTATTGGAGCCCCACTATACTCTTTTGAGTACCCATGTTCAAAGTATTAGCCCAGGAGGTCTATCCTGAAATAATCACTTATGGCAGTGGTTCTCAACCTGAGCATGCAATGCACCAGAATTCCCTGGGCGGGGGGATATGGGGGGGGGGGAAGGGGTTCTTAAGTACAGACTGCTTGGCCCACCCCCAGCATTTCTTGTTCAGTGGTACGGGGCTTGAGAATTTGCATTTCTCACAGATTCTCATGCTGCTGGTCCTGGACCATATTTTGAGAACCACTGACTCATGGAATATAGGAGATGAAAGAGGAACACTCTCGCCTAGGGAAAGAACCACACATTCTGTTTTCCAGCTCCCAGGCTGGTGAGGCTCTCCATCCGAATCCTGCAAGCTGTATTTGCAACTAATTCTCATCAAAGTCAAGGAAATTTACACATAAGTATCAGTTGTAGGACCTTGATGAAGGATGAAAAAGCAGGGTTTCTAAATTTTGCTGATGGAACTTGCAATTTTCCCTCTTTCTCAGTTGACAACTAGTGAAATGACTTGATACTTTAATATCTCACAGTTAATACCATACTTTTGCAGGACACTTTATGTTTCCCCAGAGTGCTTTCATCTATATTATCACATTTGAGTCTTATAATAACCACTTTAGGGAAGGCAGGCAAGAATTAGCATCTCTCTTTGACTGACAAGGCAGAGTAAACCAGGACCCAGAATCCTCAATTCATTGCCAGGTCTCTTTCCATGAGGCCACATAGTCTCTTATGCAAGTGTCTCTTCTGCATAGTGTCTGCCTTTGAGCTCCCTTCATGTACTAAACCTTCATTTATGTCAGATTGTTGCAGATGCTTTGGGCTAGAAGACATCAGAGGATCTACTCATCAGAAGTTTTAGGCATTTGGGATACACATTTCCTTGAGAGCCTCAGGAAAGCTTTGGACTCTTTCCTCAAACAATACAGATGTGTAAATATGTAATAAACGTAAGGTTTCAGGTTGTCCACAGACCTTTTAAAACCCAGGGCCACCAGGCTTCATGACTGTGAAAGTCACCATCCCCAGTGAATTGACTGTGGCCCTCTCTGTATAGACCATCCACAAACCATGGAAGAAGAGCAGAGGCCACAATTCACTGTTTTGGGTGTTTTTGTGTGATTTTTAACAGGTGAGCAAACTTAGATTTAGGAACTTAAGCGATTTGTTTCAGGTACCACAGCCGAATAAGAGCAGAACTGGAGTGGGAACTAGGAGCCCCAGAAGGAACATGGTATTGGACGAGTGCAGGCCTCGGAGTCAGGGAACCTTTCAATCTCAGCTTATTCTGCTTATTGGCTGTAAGAACTCATAACCCCTCCGAGACTCAGTTTCCCCACTTACAAATAGGAATCAGAAAAATCAAATAATGTTTAAAAACTGTATTCTGATAGGGTGCTTTTAGTCTAAGAATAAAATGAAAGTAAACATGTCAAGTGCTAACACAAATTGTGGCACCCAGTAAGCATGGGTTACCTTGTTCTTGGGTTATTTTCTTAACTCAAGTTCATGTGTAACAACTGAATAAATTTTACTTTCTCTCAGTACAGGTAGATACCACCTCACGTTTACCCGAGGCCATATACACATGAGTCCTCTAGATTGTATATATCTGTAGGTGGTGCCATTACTTTTGACTGGGCTGATGTTATCTGATGTTATCTTAAGTGCTTGTACCATTGTCCCATGTAGAATCTCAGGGATGTTTGTCCTCTCTAAGCATGTGTGCAAAAATAGAAATGAAAAGGTCTCACAGAAGGAAAACTTAGACCACAGTAGGATCTCGTCTCCGTACATTTTTCAATGCTTATCTCAGCTTTTGCAAGATTTGATCTTCACACTGCAACAGAACTACAGTATACTTCCTCATCTACAGAGGGTAATGATTTTTACCCAAATTATTCATTTTGCATTTGTATTTAATTCACATGTAAAGATAAGCAGAATTCATAGGTCACTTCACTGCGTACATTTCACTGTGCATTAGCCGTTAAAAAAAAGTTTTAGTTTATTATTGAACGCTAGAATGCCAGAAGTGGAAGGAATGATAAGGGCTTTATCTGACTCCCTTCTATCATAGGCAAGAGGTGGATGTACTGGGAAGGGGGATGTTTTTAAACTCGAGCAGTGAGGGTGTCAGCCGTCGGGCCTCCACTTGTACTTACATTTCCTGACTCCAAGTCTGGTGTTGTCACCATGTTTTCCTGACCTGCTTCAGACTTTAAGAGACCACAAAGGCTAAGCAGTTGTGGTAACATTTTCCCACTCCTAATTTTTTCCTCCTATCTTTTTCTTTTTCCTAAATGGAATTTGTGGACAGTGGAATAAAGGTACACACTCCTTTTTCCATTTTACATCAATGGCTGGTCCTGGTTCTGGTTCCTATTATGCTTACCCTCACCCACACCTTCCGTATTATATGAAATGTAGTCCATTTTTCTCCCGAGAACCACGTGCTACCACTGCCTGATTACCCTTCCTGTCTCTGAGCAGACATAGCACCCAACTTCTAGAATTTCAAGTTTCTTTTAGAGGAGGCCTTTCCTGCAGAAATAGTCCCCTACATCAGCCTTTTGAAAATGAGTAAGATCTTCAGACTCCTCAGCTCTACATGACCGCCCTGGTGGAATACACTAACCACCGCGTTCAAATGACTTCAATACAAGGTTGACTTTACCGGTTCCTGATCTAGTACAGGACTCAACTCGCATTTTGTCTAATGCCCCGTAGGTATAGGTGCTGTGGCCTCATCCCTGTGGCATCTCAGGGAAAGTGTGCCCCTTGAGTGAGACACTTCCTTTCATTGAAAAAGTTAACAGTCAAGAGGGAAAACAGTTTAAACCAGACTGCCTTTCTGACCACAATTTGATCAAGCGGTTGAGACCTGCTTCTGGCCCAAGTGAGGTCATGGCTTGCCGGTATCTAAGTCTGCACAGAGAGACAGCTGCTGGAGCTTGGTGAGCTCACTATTCTGAAATGCCTCCAAGATTAGCATTGTCAGGAAATGACATCACTGAGAAAGTAGTAAACACAGGGCTTTTGGAAGTGGCTAAGTCATTTTAAATATTTTGAAGAGAAAAACCTCTTCATCAGTTCTCTACATGCCCTTACTTTTGTAAAAGGAGCTTAATATATACAATTTTACTTTGGCCAGTGCAGTGGTCCCACCGATGGTAAATACTTTCAGAGCTAGGCACTGAGTTTTATACTTTTCTCTATTCTCCTTGATTTCCTGGGCTGGAACCTGGTGCAGAGGAGGCACAGGATATCTGGT
Source organism: Rhinolophus sinicus (assembly GCF_057876585.1). NCBI lineage: Eukaryota > Metazoa > Chordata > Mammalia > Chiroptera > Rhinolophidae > Rhinolophus > Rhinolophus sinicus. The sequence continues at coordinate 92,113,079 of NC_142505.1, read as the reverse complement.
TGCTGATTAATAACCATGAGCATTGCTGTCAATGATAACTCCTTTAAAAATTCCTAAAGCGGTCGGCTGTTTTATTTGTTTCTGTTGGTTTGTTTTGGTCCCCAGACAGCGTCATACTTGGTGAGTCTGTAGGTTCTACTGGTCCCTACCTCCTTGTCGGCTCTTGTTCCTCCCTTTGCCAGTAGCCATCGCTCACACCCCATCTCCTCTCACCTGCTGTTTGTCCTATCTGACATCTGTTGTTAACAAGTTCAGTGGCCCAGTCTGTTAAATCACTCAACTCACATTTATGTAGCGTTAGAGTCAGCACATCTGCAAAGGGCATGAGTGATGTCATTCTTTCATCTGGTTCAGAAAAGTTTTTATTCTGCATGTGTATATTTGAGGTTTTTCCAAAATTTTAAGATTGTTTAAAGTCCAAAAACTGGTTAAGTGGGGTGTATATAGGATAAAACGCTAACTACCCCCATGGGTAGTAATATTCTTAACTAGAAAGTTTAAACTCTAGATTCCACTTACCAAACCTTCCATCCTAGCCTCACACAGGTTTCTAGTCCACTTGTACCCTTGCCAAAGTGACAAAATTAAGCCAAATGTTAAACCAAACAGTTCATCTCTGGGAAGAAAACCAATGCACAAGAAACAAAATAATCCTGTTATTTTCTAGTCATTACTACATCCATCTCAAATACAAATCCTGGCTCTTTAGGGACTCATAACAGTATGTGGGCATGCTAAGTTGAAGAAGCAGTTTGAGGAAAATCAGAGAGACCAAAAGCAGTGTGCATGTGAGTTGTTTTTTGGGGGTGGGGACAGGTGGGTAGTCAGGGGGCACAGAGCTCATCAGAAGGACTTAAGGCAAAAAGATAGACAGGAGGGAAACGCAAATAATCGGCAGAAAAAGATGGTTAAGCAATTTTAATCAGCCATGGGGACCCATTGTAGGTATAAGATGAGAGGAATGGCCTACCCTGAAGTACTTTATTTGGCTACTTCTATAAGGTCTTATGGACTGAAAGTAGGTGGCCCAGTGAAGATCAAAGAAAAGGAAACCAATTAACGGATCATGCGTGCCCGCACACACACTCTCCTGAATCCCAGGCACAAGGACCGAATCACATCTTTTCATGTTTCTATATGGGCAACCTTAGGAAAAGACTAGATGGCTAGACACAGAGCCCAAACTGCTGTCATACTTCCAAATGGAAAAGATGACTAATGACACTTTACTCTTCCTCCAAAAGAATAAGGAGTCAGCAGCCCATATTCCCAGGGGATCAAATGGCTGATTTATCCACTTCCTGAGAATAAAATGGCAACCACTATCCAGAGCCTCGCCTCTATGTTTAATGGAAAGCACACATACAGACTGGACTCAGACACACTGGACGCCTCATTTTAACATGTAGCTTTTAAAAATAGGAAGGAGCCATGATGTCATCAGCTCTCTTAATTTTTTGAGCATTTGATTCCTTGGCTCAGAGGAATCTCTCAGCACTGAATATCTATAGCCTTTCTTGTCAATGCCATGTATCATCTTTATGCCCGTGGGCAAGAGTTTTTTTCATATCTCTGTGCTTTCACTTACAAGTGTCTTTCTGCCTGAAATGGCTTCTTCTTCCAACTCTCCCTAATAATAATACTAGAAGACAAATAGTGGCAGCAGCAGAGGCCATGACAAACACTTGGGTACTTATAAAGAACGACCACTGTGCTGAGTTTCTAATGCATTCCCTCATTTCCACTTCCCAACTATCTAGGTTTTATCATTTCAAATGTACAGATGAGGAAACTAAGGTTTGGAGAGAATAAATTACTTGCCTAGGTTCACACAGTGAGTCCAAACATCCAGAGACAGGAATTTTAATACGCCCATGGCTCCCCACTCAACGTTTTTTTTTTTTTTTCATTCTAAATGATTATTTGTATTTTTAGTACAGTGCTTCTCTCAGATGGTTTGCAACCTGGAGGCCGAGGGAAGAAGGGACAGAGGGTTGTCTGGAGGACCTGCTGCCCTAAGCCACACCTACTGGTACCTGGTGTTGCTTCACCAAGTTCTCCCTCAGAGGGGGTGAGAAATGCTCCATCCCTGAGTCTGCCAGGAAGCAGTTCCGGGCATCCTTGTGTTTTCTTTACTTCTTTTGGGGGATGGGGGGAATTGGAATCTTCCAAAGATGTGATGCCAACTTCAGACTTGCATTTTAGCTTCTAAGAGAGGTTCCAAGAAGTCTTTTGCTTGTCCTCTAGTAGGGTCTCCACTGAGGTCAAGGGCAAGAAGTGCATTCTCGGTAGAAAGGAAGAACTCTTCAACAAATTTAGTAGTCTCCTTGGCTATGGACGGGCCAGCTCTTCTGTCCATTGCAGTCAAATGCTTCACATCAATGTCTAAGTTTTCTTGTTTGGACTGTTTTATACCCTCAAGTACAAAGTCCACATGCGTCTTTTTGGTCATTCCTGTAGCGTGTTCCCTTCTGGGTACACTGCTCATTCGGGAGCTTCCTTGTCAAGTTCCAGGGATTTGACACCATCGTCTATGAATTTTTTCATGACATCTTTTGTGACCATTAGTATATCTTCAGGACCAGTAGTAAGCAGATGAATGAACTGGAACATCTGGAAACATTCCTCTGAAGCTCTTTCTTTACCTTGTCAATTAGTCCTCCCATCATGGATTTTAAGACCTGGCTTGTCGGCTGTTAATTTCATGGTGTTAGAACTAAGGGGTCCATTCAAGTGGCCATGAAGGCCCATTTCAGGCAATTCTAAGCAAAAAACTGTCTCCCATGGCTGTTGTTCTTCTGCCTCCATCATGATTTAGTAGAATAAAAAGGCCTTTCTCCGAACGCGTTTATTCTTGTTATGAATACGATGTACTTTGGTCAGTAAGTTTTGTGGTCTTGAACTTCCTTCAGATTGCTTTCTTTCCACACATGTTGATAAGATTACCTGCATATGTATGTAGCTCAGGGCTCAGCTTCACCATGGTGATGGATCACCACCATGAGTGTGCAGAGCCTGCAAGTTTCAAGCACCAATGCCAGCAGGGCTCCCAGCAGTAGCTCCCTGGCTGCCTGCTGGTATGTACAGGACACCCTTGTCATGTTGCTATTTCTGGGACTATGCATGGTGTGCCAACCATCCATCGTAGCTGCTATGTCCACGCTGTGTGGCCTCCACAGCTCAACTTTTTAGAAGTCCTTTGCCCTGAAGCTCCGCTTAATGCTCAGTAAGGTACCCCTCCCTTTAAATTCTGCTGAATGTTAGTTGTATCTGTATGGTACAACTAAAATTCATTTGTTCTATAAATATACATTACATGGCATACTATATGGCAGGCACTGTGCAAGGATGAAATATCCTGGAGGAACTAGTGGGTGGGAAACACAAGTGATTAGAATGTGGGGTAAGAAATATTATGCTTAGGAACCAAGGAGGGCTCCAAAAAGAACGTAAAGGAGGGCATAACTGGGTCACGTCGGGTTTGAGAAGCCTTCCAGGAGGAAGTGTCACTGGGTCTGGGACTTCAACAACAAAGAGAATTGTGGCAGACAAAGCATAGGTATGTCTCAGACCAAGCTCAGCAGCATACGCTGCCCTGGGGAGGTGGAGTAGCTTTACTTGCATTGCCGCCTCTGTCTCTGCCCCTACCCTCTAATACTGCAAACTTATAGTCCCAACATTCCTCTCACCCGCAGATGGTGACCTAGAAATAATGGGATGAATATACTTGGCATAGTTGGTTCCAGAGTCAAACAGACCTGAGTTCAAATCCTGGCTCCACCACTTCCTGGCTTAGTGACTTTGAAAAAGAAATTAGCATCTCTCAAGCTCAATTTCTATATCTGGAAATGGAGATTACTAATAGCCATCACTTTAAGGTGTTGCAAGTATGAAAGTGACGGAATAATATATAAAGGGACATAGCACAGCACCTATGCAAAGCGAATCCACAGTGGTGGTGGCTGTTATTGGTAGTGGTAGTTGTTACTAGGACCCCGTAGATTGTGGCCTCTCCATGACAAGGAATCTGACTCATGTTTCTTTGGGTTCCTCACTGTACCTTGAACCACACAGACGTATTAACAGGTATTCAGTCAGTTCCTACTGATGGATTTGTTGACATTTATTTTCCATTCATTCATTAAACACATATGTATTGAGCACCTACCATGGGCCCAGCACTGTTCTACATGCTTTGAATACGACAGTCAACACTCCTGGAACTTTCATCCTAGGAGTCTGACAGGCAGTTTCATGAAACTGATGGCTACCTATACTTTTGAGTCGGGTTTGGAAGCTATCCTCCAAAGCATGAGAATTACCTCCATTGTTAGTGATGATGACTGTAAATCCACTTGCTCTTTCTGGACACCCTGACTCCTTATCTTAAGCCTTCTTCAACCAATTCAAGTGTCCTTCCACCTGCCACTGGGTCCTGCCTGAACCTAACCTGATTTCCACTTCACAATCTGTATCACCGGGTCCCCTCCCCGCCCTTAGCCCTTATCAGCAACAGACCAATTTATTAATCGGCTTCTCTTTCTACTGCAGTCTGCTGGTACCTGAGAGGCTCTGGATTATCAATCACGCAATTTAGGTTTAAACTCAGTTTTGCTATTAATCCATCTGGACATATTTTTCATTGATCCCTTCAATGACTATTGATGGGTTGCTTCATAGAGGCACAGCATGGCCTGCTTGAGGGTTCAGGCTTTAGAGTCAGAAGGCCTGGGTTAGAAAGTAGCTCTGCTACTACTTCCCAGCTGTATAATTATGGGCGAGTAACTTGACCACTCAGTTTCCTTACCTGCAAATTGGGGATACTAATGATACCTACCTCATAGGTTACTAATAAATATTAAATGAGTTAATACATATAAAAATCATTGAATAGTATGCCTGAAACTAGCACATTCTCAATAAATATCAGCCACTATTATTTTATTGTTCATATTTGTTGTTACTATCAGACACCAAGCACTGTACATGACACTGAAGAAATGGGGAAAAAAGAAAAGGTCACACAGTGTTTGTCCTTAGAGATTGTGCTTTCTAATAGGTGAAGAGACATCAAACCACTAATCACTCAAATAAAGGCTTAATTTCAAATTGCGATGAGTGCCGTGAAGAAAACGAACGGGGTAGGGCGATGATCTAAGGAGTATCATTTGAGCTGAGACCTAAAGAATAAATGGGCTGAGTGGTGAAGAAGGCCTGTGTGCCTAGGTGCGAAGGCCTGTCCAGGAAGAGAGAAAAACATGTGCAAATGCCCTACGGCAGGGAAGAAGGGCCTGTGCGGTTACTGTGCGGGGACTGCGATGGAGAGGCCGCTGACACAGTGGGCAGGGCCTGAGCCCTGCAGTCCTGGGTGGGGCAGAGGGAGCTGCAAAGTTTTCCTAAGGGCAACGTAAAGCCATTTGAGGGCACAGGATTTCCTTTGTAGTGCAGAGATTTTCCAAGTCAAGGAGAGGAGGGTATAAAAACTTCTCTCAAGCCCCCTTAATAGTGAAAAATATGAGATTCTGTGATGGCTAAGCAAAAAACATCACTGTTTCTGGGAAAAGTAGAAAGAAAGTAAAGAAGTAGAGGGAAGGAGGGAGAAAAAGAGGCAAGGAAGAAAGGAAGAAGCAGCTGACTAAAACTTCAGTGGAGACGTGAAGTCTACAAATGAAATGTCGAACATTCAATGCAGATACAGACTCGGTGCCTATTAATTACATCTACGTGTGTAGGTGTGTTTGACATGTGCATGTATTTGTAGTTCACTGATTTGGCAGGCATCCAAACTGGGGGAGACTTTCCATGGAAGACAAAAAAGACTAATGGGCTGGAAACGTTGGAGAGGGGAAAATATAACATGTCAATCACGCTGGTTAAATGCGTGATTACTGGATGTGAAGATGCCTCTGGAATAGCTCCTGCCAGAAAGCTGGTGTTCAGGAATTGACATGCTGGCTGAGACATGGTTCAGCGGCTCCTGAAAGGAGCCGCTCCATGGAAATCAAACAGAATTGCATTAGGAAAGGAGTGGTTGAGAAAGTATACTCTGAAACAGAAATTTTTATTTGGAGAGGAAAAGAAAAACCAGTGGAGTCCAGAAAGAAGCACTGAGTCCAAAAATGCTGATTTGTCCCAGCCTCCAGGAGCCCAGAGGAACCTGGGCACTTCTTCCTGTGATATTCAGATGCGGAGGTGAAAAGAGGCATCCAAGGCAGTGAACATCAAACATAAATAAGTGTTCTTTAGGCTCAGATTTCTCCTTTCCAGCCGAGTAGGGCTGAAATTGAAGGATTTATGAAGGGAAAACACACACTGTTCCAACTCTACAAACACTTTGTTGTGCTAACACCGTCTCTGGCTCCCAGAACTTGCTGTTGATAAGGGCGTTTTGGTTGGATATCCTATGAATCGTATTGCAAATGCTGGGAAAAATACTGATTTGAGTTACATTGGTGCAATGGGAAATAAAAGAAGCCACTTACGTTTTACGAACAGTTATTTTCTGGTAAGGAACTATCCATTAGCAATATGTCTCATTCTTTTAACTACTTCCGGGTTTGCCCTTGGGTCAATTACCATATGCTTTCCTTGAGTTAATAATAGCAGCTTCCATTTAGTGGACATTTACAATATGTTTTAGGTACTTAAAGCACATTATTTTATTGACTCTTTACAGTGTATCACAGGGTAGATTCTAACATTCCCATTTTACACATGAGAAAACAGAGGCTCAGAGAGCTTAAGGACCGCGCGGGAGGCACATGTTTCTGGAACTGATATGCAGGTTTGATTACTAAGCCATGTTCCCCCTGCACCCATATTTTCTTATGTGTAAAATAGGAATGGTTCATAATAGCCTCAAATTCTCATGTCTCAGGAAGACTGCAGATTCAGCAAATTCACTAGGATTTTTGTCTTGTGTGCTTTTCTCACCACAAAACACGCTCTCTTCCCACCCATTCTCGGCACTCCAGTGCATGTAAGGATTTTCTCTTAAATCAGAACTTGTTCTGGAATCATGCAGGCCCACGAAGGTACAAATGGGAGATAACAGAATCAACATTTAAAAGTCATTCCTTACTGTTCTGCTTTTGGTTGTCAGGGGCTCACACGACCCCATTTCAGATCATCCCAACATCACTGAAAGGCAGACAAACCAGGTCAGGATGCTCCCCAGGAGGAAACTAAGGCACAGACAGGAGAGGGACTTGGCCAAGGTCAGACAATGAGTTAAAAGCAGAGGCATGAGGACAAGGTCCGATCCCCTAAGTCTCAGCACGGTCTCGCACTGTTTTGGAAAATCACACTGTTTTCCTTAGTTGCAAGCTCAGGGGCCCAGCAGAAAGCATAAATGAACAAATGGGCAGGTGAACAAACACTTTCCCCCTGTCAGTGTTCACTCAGCTTTAGCTAAGCTTTGTCAAGTGAAAAACAGGCCCAGATATTTCCATTTTTTTAAAGAGAAGCTGAGAATCTGGATTTTCATATACAAACCCAGTTTAAAAGCTGCCTCTAGCTTTTATTTTAAATCTCTGTGAGAGCCAACTATTACATCTGTAAGGTGGAGTCACCACTGGGTAACCAGTTTTCCACCTCTGCCTCATATGGAAGAAATGATAGTTTAATTATGGTTGCAGAGTTATCGAGCAGAAAGCCCATTGCTTGGGAGATCCAAACCCCAATCAACCAAAGCTCAGAGAACAGTGAACCTTTTGAGTCCCAAACAATCTGGGTCACACACAGATATTTCAAATGCCAGGAGCTGAAAAGATGGTGCCTGTCGTATGATAGAAACCGGCTCTCCAAAAAAATAAAAATAAAAAAGTAGCATTTGCCAGTTTCCATGGTATGAATATTCCCACCATAGCCAATAGCTACTGATGGTTTAACAGTCAGTTTGCAAAATGCAGAATAGTTAACAATTGGCTCCAGATATTTAGCGACTGGTCCACCACGGTCCAGTGGTTCCAAACTGGTTTCATCAGCATAATCACCAGGAGTGTTTTTAAAAATTCAGCTTCCCAGGCTCCACTCCAGATCTACTAAATGAGACTCTCTGTGGGTGGAACCTAGAAATTTGTGTTTTTAAAAAGCTGTCTGAAATGAGCAGCAAGATTTGGAAATCTCCAATGTAATTTTCACATCCAACTAAAAAAGAAATGGTCTTACGAAGAACTTGGAGTGTAGCACAGAGATAAGAAACCCGGGGCTCTGAGAAGCACAAGATAAACACGTTAGATATTGTTAAATAATTATACTAATAAAACAAATTTAATTATAAGTAGCCGTTTTTTTATTTGATTTCCTTTAGGTGCGGGTCACTGTTCTGGATACTTTACATGCACTGCTTTTTAAAATCCTCGCAGCAGTGCTTTTAGGTGACGATCACTGTTATTGCCATTTTATAGATGGGGAAATGGCAACACAGAAAAATGAAATACTTGCCCAAGGTCAATATGCTAGTATACGGGAGAATCAGGATTGGAATCTAGGCAGCCTGGCTCTGCAGACTCCTCTCAACCACAATTAGGAAAAGCATCGTCTCCCTGGAGGTAGATATTATTTTGCATAGAGCAGCTGTACTCAGAAATTTTTCATTAAATTAGACTGAGCAAAGGACAGTTCATTTTTTTTTTTTTTTTTTAAGACCACACACTTCTGTTTTTGCAGGCTATCTACCCGTCTTTGGAGGCTTTTCTTTCATTCCAGTGACCCTCTAACAAGGCTTATAGATTTCCCGATCACTGACAGGGAGAGTCACATTTTCTACCTCATGTTTTTTGTGGCTTTGTTTTCACCTTCCTTGGCACCCTGGAGGGCACTAACACTCCTTACACAGCAGCTGCTCTGCAAGTGGACTTCCCAGCCTGCAGGAGATATACTCCATTGTTTCTATGCCATCCGGTCTTCAGTCTTCCATTCAGCACTGTCCTGGTCTCGCATTACGACAGAGGCCACAAACCAGCCCTCGGGGCAGATGCTCTGCCATGTAGGGCAGTCTGGGAGCCTGTCCTCACGGGGCAGTTCTGGGCCCCTTAGACATTCCAGATCTCCCAGGAACATGGGGACTCAAATGATAACAATCCTCTACAATCTCTAGGCGCTCTTCCCCAGAAAAAGCGATACAAACAAATAAAACTAACCTTCATTTACCAAGTATGTAAATCCAGAGTTAGAGGTCATAACCAGGGAGGTCAAATAGTACCTTGTTGGAATGTTTATCTTCTACTTTGTTTTAGAAAGGATTTAAGGCAAGAGTCTCAATCCCAAAGGCCAACAGCGGCTGGACTAATAATGTAAGTGAGAAGTGACCCAGCTGGATACTGCAGTGTTTGGGAGAACACATAGCTCAACTAAACAGGGGAAACCACTGCCCACCTCCAGCATATTGTGGATGCATCTGTCAAATTTTCAAGAGAAGACACAGGACTTCCACTTGTGTTAATGAGAGACTATTTAATTTGGACCTGTGCTCCCAGTGAGAACTAGAAAAGCTGGATAAAATACTTAAAATTCTGCTTGAAGATGTAGAAGAGCTAACAAGAGAGTGAAGAATTAGAGAGCTAGGATCTAGGACTGGAGGAAAACCAGGGAGGCGAGCCTTGTGCTGAGAGCTACTTATGCCCTGGAGACATTTACCAATTCTACAGGAAGCAGCTAAACTAAGAGGAGGCATGAAGAAGAAGTTGGGGATTAGAGTTTAGCTTTAAATCATCTCAGTCTCTGAAACCAGCCTGAAATTATAACGGATTGCTAGTACAACAAGGCAAACATAAATCCATTAGGGGAAAAAGATAACATTACCCCAAGCCTCAAGTTAGTTCTACAAAAAAATTCTGCAAATACAATGTCCAGCACACAATAAAAAATAATCACTTATACCAGAAGATAAAACAACATAAATAAAAATGAACAGAAAGGAAAATAAAATAGGGACAGACTCATACAGGCTCAAGATATTAGAGTAATCAGGCAGATGTTTTAAAATCAACTATGCTTACTGTCTTCTGGGAAGTAAAATACAAGATTGACAATTTCAGGAGACTATTGAAAACCATGTAAAATAATGAAGAGGAAATTTCAGACTTGAAAAGTATAAAGACTAACATCAGGAATTTAATAGGCATAATGGCAGATTGGATGCAGCTTAAAAGAGAATTAATAGACTTCAAAATAGATCAAATGAAAACAGGATTAAAGCACAGGAAGTGGGAGGGATGGAAAATACAGAAAAGGATGTGGGAGATACTGCAGATGCAGTGAAAAATCCTAACATACACGTAAATTAAAGTCATAAGGAGAAAAGTAAGATGAGGATACAGAAATGATGTCTGAAGAGTCAACGGCAAGAAGCTTTCCAAGTCTGATAAGTGGCATCAAGACAAAAACTCAGGAAGTCCACTGTGCCCAAAACATGTTCAATAAAAGAAATCCCACCTAGACACAACATAGTAAAACACAACATAAGTTTAAGAAACTCTTAAACTTATCCAGAATGAGTGAGGGGTGGGAGACAGAATACTGCCAAAGACCAGCTATATGGTGGACAGCTGACTCTTCACAAGGAACAACTGACTTATATCTAAAAAATGCTGAAAGCAAATAACTACAAATGTAGACTCTCTATTAAAAAAAGCAACAACACATAATATTTTTGTTTTTTCAAGAGAGAATGTGAAATAAAGACATTTTCATACAAATAAAGGGAAAAGTATTTGTAAACAACAGACTCACTCTTATGGAAACCCTACAGGATACTATTTATGGAGAAGAAAAATTATTCCAGGTGGAAACTTAGACATACAGAACGGAATACAAAGGAATAAAATTATAAATAAATGGGTAAATATAAATAAATATAGACTGAATAAAACAGCAACAACAATAATATTATATTGTTGAGATTAAAAATATAAAAATTATACAACAACAATGGCATGTACCTGGGCAGGAAAATACATAAAGTGAAAATGTTCGAAGGTCTTTGCACTGTCTGGGGAGAGGATATGATTGCCAGTCTACAATAACGTTTGATAAGTGTGCATGTTATAATATCTGGTGTAACTACTAAAAACACAATTAAGGTTGTGTAATTTACAAATTAAATGAGACAGGAGTGAAAAGTGTTTGAAAAAATAAAAATTGAGTAAATCAGAAAAGTCAAGCAACAAATAACACAGCTAAACCCATGGTTAGAGGAATATGTATGGCTTTACAATGCATATGTTAGAAAATAAGAAACGGTGTAAACAAAATGAGCTAGGCATCCATTTCAAGAAGTAAAAACAAACCCTGCAAACTAAACATAAAGAAAGAAGTAGACAAATTAATGAAATAAGAAATGTACAGCAGAAAAAAATCAACCAAGTCAAAACCAGAAAAAAAGATCAACCAAGTCAAAACCAGCCCCTAAAGGATCTTAGAGAAAGTATGAGAATAAGCAAGCACAAAACCCACCAATGTCAATAATATGAAAGGTGACATCTATGCTATAGGCATGAAACAGAAAATTAGAGGACATCATGAACACATTTATGACAAGATATTTGAAAATATAGATGATATAGACAAATTCTTAACATAACATGAATTACCAAAACTACCACAAGGAGAATAACAAAATTGACTAGTGCTCTAACTATTAAAGACATTTAAAGCTTTACACAAAGAAAACTCTGGGCCCAGATTAACTATCTTCTGAGTTCTATAAAACCATTAAAGAACAAAAAAGGCCCACCTCACACAAACTCTTCCAGAGAATCAGAAGAGGGAGTACTCCCTTACTCTTTTTCTGAAGTCGGCATAATCCTGATACCAAATCGAACGATTATTTCTTATGATGATAAGAAAAGAAAATTACAGGCACTTTATTTCACAATCAGGGTGAAAAGAATCTTAAAATATTAGTAAACAGGATACAGGAGATAACATCATAACCAAGTTGGCAAGGAAAAATAAGGCTGTCATTATTCAGAAGTGACATGATTGTATTCATAGAAAACCCAAACGCACTCTAGAAAAATATTAGAATTACAAAGTGTAGATAGCAAGGTCACTGGATATAAAATAGGTGAATGAAATCATTTCTATTTTAATATACCAGCAATAAACAATCATAACCATAATATTTTTAAAGATTTAAAATAACATCAAAAATCATTAAATATCTAGAAAATAAATCTAACTAAAGATGTGCAAAATCTCTGTACTGAAACTGAAAAAAACATTACTGAAAGAAGTGTAAAAAGACCTAAATAATTGAAGCAATGTATTATGTTCCTGGAGTGAAGGATTCAATATTTAAAGATACCAATTCTCCCAAAGTGATATGTTAAGTTAATGCTATCCCAATTAAAATCCCTATAGGATTTTTTAAAAAATAATTTGACACGCTGACGCTAACATTTGTATGAAAGTGTGAAAGTCTAACAGCAGATCCAAAACAATTTAAAGGAGAATAAAGTGCAAAGACTTGCTGTCCAGATGTGAAGACTTAGGTTATCCTGAGACACAAACAGGTTAGTGGAACAGGAAAGAAAGACCAGAAACAGAACTCCATGTACTTGGTTACTTAATTTATGACAAAGACTCCACTGAAGTTCAGTGGACAAAGGATGGTCTTTTCAGTAAACGATGCCATCAGCTAAATAGCTATATGGAAAAATTGATTCTAGATCCCTAATTACAGCATACACAAAAATCAATTCCAGATGGATTGTTAATCTGAATGGGAAAACATAAAGTCACCAGAAGGTAATAGAGGAAAATATCTTCATACCTCAGGTAGGCAAAGTCTTCTTAAACAGGATAAAAAACTACCCATAAATGAAAACGCTGAGAAATTGGACTGCATTAAAATGAATAATTTCTGTTTTGTAAATCAAGAGATACAATTAAGAGAGTGAAAATGCAAGCTACGGAAAGGAAGAAGATATTTGCAACATGAACATTTGACCAGGGGCTCACATCTAGAACACCTATAAACAGAAAGAAGAGGACAGCCCAGTAGGAAAATAAGCAAAAAGCATGAACTATTATTACTTTAAAAAGCATATCAACATTTCAATAAACATGAAATGAAGCAAAACCTCACGAATAATTAGGAGAAATACAAATAAAAATCACAGTGAGTTATCACTACACCCCCACCAGAAGGGCTAAAATTAAAATGATTGACAATCCCAAGTGTTGGAGAGAATTTGGAGAAATAAGAATAGTCACATACTGATGGTGGGAGTGTAAATGGGTACAGACACTTCGGAAACTATTTGGCAGAATCTATTAAAACGGAACATTCTCATAGCACTCCTATATTTACATCCAACAGAAATACGTGCAAGTGTGTAACAAGAGACATATACAAGAATATTTATAGACTCATTATTCAAGTTTAAACAGTCCACATATCCATCAACAGTAGAATTATGGATGGATAAATTGTGACGTATTCATACACTAGAATCTTGTACAAAATTGAAGATGAGTAAACTCTATCCATATCGAATAACATGGATGAATGCTGTAATGTCATATTGAGCAAAGGGAAACAGACATACACACAAACTCATATGGGATGATTCCCTTTATATACATTTTTTAAAGTAGGCAAAGTTAAACTAATATTTAGGAATGCTTGCTTAGGTGGTCAATCTGAAAATAAAAACAAAATGTTATAACACTCAGATTCCCTTTGTTGGCACAGTGCAGAGTACTGAAAAGGGGTAAGAGGAAGCTGGGGACTAGCAACATTGTATTTCTTAAACTGAGTGGTGGTTACTCCGATGTTAACTTTGTGACAAACCACTGAGCTAAACAGTTTTGTTTGAGTATGTATGTTAGACTTTACAATTTAAGAAAGTTAAAACGAGAGAGAAGCCAGAAACCTAGACTTTCAAATGAAATTCCTGGATTTTCAAATGTTAGCAATGGATTTTGAAAAATTTAGAAATCTGTGTGAGCCACACCCATTTCATCTGTGAGCTGCCGTTTTGTAACCTCTGAAGGTTACTCATGTGTTTGATTAGGAAGGTTATGGGCACAGTGTTTGACTCTGCTTCTGGCGCAAGAGCCTGAGAAAGTTAAGAGCCATCAACTTAACTTGTGTGTAGAGAATTAGAACTATACTAAAGTGACAAGTAAAATTCTGTCTCTCTCAGCGCTTTCTTCTCTCTTTCCTCTCCCTCCACCTCTCTCTCTCTCTCTCTCTCTTTCTCTCTCTCTCTCTCTCTCTCTTTTCCTCACTCTCCTCTCCCTTCTCTCCCTCCCCTCCCTCCCTTCCTCCCACCCTCTTTCATTATTGGTGCAGATCCCTGAAGTTAAACTTCAGAGAGAAATTGAAAAAGCTTGTTTCTGACATGTCCATGCATGCTTGCAACATCACAGATGAAACAGGACTCACTCTGAGGCTTCTAAGGCTTTCTGGAGATTATAAACCAGACGAGAAAAAATATAGTAAGAGCATTACCATTTATGAAGAGGTTACTATATAGCCAACCCTGTACTCTCTGTATACCATTTAATTATATTATTTAAGCATCCCTGTGAGGTGGGTGGGGATTGTTGGACTTGTCTTACAGCTAAGAAAGTCAAGGCTTAGAGAAGCTAGGTTCCGTGTGCGAGAACTCAGCGAGCCTGTGGCAAATAAATGGCAGAGACAGAATTCTCGCTCAGGCCTGTCAGTTACTCACCATTACATTATACTTGGGAGGCCACCAGTCCTGGGGTAAGAGATATAGCCATCCTTTGAGGATGTCCTAGATTTTGTAGAGCTGAGAGGCATTTGCATTATTTAACATGAAAATGAGCTACAACTGCTTAAACCCTCACCACCTTGAGCACTCAATAAACACAGGTAATTGTTACAATCTTCATCCTGCCAGTTTCCCTGAAACCCACAGTGGAAGCTCAGAATGATTAAATAAAGCTCGGACCAGTATTCACGACAGCTCCCTAGCCTGAACACAAAGGGCCCAGAGAGACAGAAAAGGAATTGTACCAATCACAGACGGAAGAACCATGGTTGCTACATGACCCAGGACAGCACTGGCCAGATAGCGAGTGTTCAAGAAATTCAGAAAATTGAAACACGTTAGTCTGGGAAAGGACCACTGGAGAGAGTCTGGTCTCGTTCCTCCATCTCAGAATAATGGGAATTGTGTCCAGGTGGTAAAGTGGAAAGAGTTTCCCTCTGCACATAACCACTAGGTGGAAATGATGGCTGGACCTTGGGCGAGTCACTTCATCTCTTTGGGGTTTGTTGTCTGCCAACGGGGACTGTTAGAATAGATACTGTTTTTTTTGTTTGTTTTTAAAGGAATTGAAACTGTGTCATCTTTTCTTCCAGATAAATCTCAAGGGCAGTGACAATACAAGACAGACAGTAATGGAGGGCGTGGTTAAAGTAGTGAACAGGAGCGGACAAGACTGTCCCATTGTTCCTTCTCCCCCTCGGAGCAGCCCTAGAGGTAGCTCCTGGACCAATTCCTGGCACATAGTAGGTTGTCAATGAGCATTTGGAAAATTCATTATGACTTCTATGTTATTATAGAGCACAATTTAAAACAATCTGCAGTAGGACACTCTAAGGTCCCTTCCAATTATAAACTGCAGTCAGCTAAAGGACGTACCTGAGATCGTCAGTGAGCAAGGTAGGGGCAGAGCTGGGTCACTACCATGTGGCATTCGAGGGTCCTAGGACTCACCCTCTCTGCCCTTGGCCATGTGGTCAATTCCTTCTGAGTTCAAGCCCCAGTTCTCTGGATTTGTATGGCGAGGCGGTTTATGCTCACCCTCTCATATTTTTTAAAGCTCTGATTTGATTTTTATTTTTGCCTTAGACATGTACCCAGATGACAGGAAACACATCTGTACGAGTAAGAGTAAATGGAACTTAATTCCAAGCCCTTCATGTCCCAGTGGAAGGTCAATAACCAAACATGCTTCATCTTGAGCAGCAGCAGTTTGAAATAGCAGGGCTGTAGGATATATACAAGTTATTTTAAGTGTGGTGTCATTGTGAAGAGTGGGCCTCTAGTACACTGTTCTGAAAATAAGAATTAAAAAAAAAAAAGTGTGGACAGCCTTGGTTCAAAGCTTAACTCTACCACGTACTAGCTATACGTTTTTTGGCAAGATCCCAAACTCTTGTGCTTCAGGTTTCTTGTTCATATTAATAGAAGGGGGGTAGATAGCATCCCTTACCTCATGGAGACTCAGAGGGGAACAAATATAAAGTGTTAAATACAGAGCTTGGCACCCAGGACATGCTTACTGTTAGCTGTTGTCATCATTCTGACCGCTCTCCACACCAAGAGGAATCAGCTTTATCCTCAAGCATTCAATCTACTCAGACTTCTACTTGCCTCATGAAATGAGGAAGTCCTGACGGCCAAGATGAGAATGTTCCAGGTGGGATCCGAGGGTGCGATGCCACACCGACACGCGAAGCTATAGTTAAACTTGAAATAATCAAGAGGCTTCACTTTCCAGGTCTGTCGGGTTGACAGTCTCTGTGCAAACCTCACCTAAACCCACATTCCTAGGCTGCCAGACATAGGAGAACTCTGAAATGAATTTTTAGCAGCAGACTTCCAGGGTGGCAGCCATCGATCTCCTTCCTTTCTGGTTTCCCTGTAGCAGCTAGTTTGGCAAGGAACAGACCGGTACTTCTTTTCTTTGGTCCCCTCAGGATGTTCATTTTTCAAGTCAGAGATTTGAGACCACGTTTTATATAAATACAGGCCCCTAGGGGAAATGGTCTGAAGTTTCCTATGGCTCCTTTGACCTCCCCTGGTGAAAAACCTGGTGGACATGTGACATTTGTTTCCTAAAGAAATTCTGGGTTAAAGAGCATCTCTCAAAACTCATAGACACAGACGATAGTTTAGTGGTTACCAGAGGGTAAGGGGGGTGGAGGGTAGGAGATGAGGGTAAAGGGGATCAAATACATGGTGATGGAAGGAGAACTGACTCTGGATGGTGAACACACAATGGGATTTATAGATGATGTAATACAGAATTGTACACCTGAAATCTATGTAATTTTACTAACAATTGTCACCCCAATAAATTAAAAAAAAAAAAAAGAGCATCTCTCTTTTCCTCCTGGGAGAAAACCTATCCCTACAATCTCCATATTTTATTATCAAACAGGAGGAGAGGACTCAGACTATCTACTACCTGTGACCAGCCCAATTTGGCTTTCAAGGCGTTTCAGTACCTCTGTCTACGTTATTCCTCTGAGCAGACTCTAGTCAAGCTAGTAGCCTTCCTCATTTTCCCTTGTGACTCCCCATGCCTCAGGACCTTTGCCTGTGCTATTTCTTGGGCAAAGCATCTCCCTTTTATTTCCTTTCGCTTACTTCAAAGTCCCACTTTCTCTGGACCTTTAATTGTCTATGATCTTGACCTTTCCTGCCCAGCCAAAATTTATCCCTGCGTTATATATCCTGTCACTTCAAGTTTTCTGAATTGGCAATAACTTGCTGGCAGGCTTGCCCCACTCACATGATTTAATGAATATTATCCATCTACAAGATTATGGTCTTATAGGATAAGTATTGTGATTTACACTTCTTTCATGCTTTCGAAACTGCCTAACCTAGTAGGTACTTAGTAAATTTCTTTTCTGGACAAAATAATCTACTTGAAGTGATAGAAAGTGTTATGTTAAGATTAGCAATGGATGTCAAGTCAGCCAAAAAGAAAGAAAATTATGTAAAATCAATAGCCCCACTCTGGTGAACCGTGATTAGACCTACGTTATTTAATGCTAGTCACCATGGTTTGACCTTCACTTAATTGTGTTAAAGTATCAGAGGACAGAAAATCAACTTTGTAGGCTTTCCAGGGGACCACATCGTAAACTCAGGAGTGCAATAAATATGTACTGAAGGAAGGGAGGGGAGAAGCATCGCGGAGAAGGAAACGCAGATCCAAGTGCCGTTAAGAGAGGCTGATAAATCGAGTAGATTATCAAACTCAGCTCTCCTGAAACTGCCCTAGGATCTCAGTTCTTCCCTCAGCTCTGTAGCTTGCCATTCAAGGTTCTCCATATCCTAAGCATCCATGGCTTTTCCAGTCTTAGCTCTCATATTTTTAAAACTTTGTCCCTATGTTCCTATAAATGGACTGTTTGGTTTTCTCAAAATATATTTTTAGTTCCCTGCTGTTTTCTTGCTTATATGTTTATCCTCTCCTCCAAGGTGTACTAAATTCAACCCATAATTGAAGCCCCAGCTCAGTTCTCTCTGAAACCATCCGAATCAAATGAGAGGTCTCAGCCCCAGTCGCCTGTTGTCTCCTATCCTTGCATTCTCCCTCCTTCAATTAGTTTGATTTCACCTCTTTGAAAAGACATTGTATATTTAATCTCATTACATAATCTGTGATCGGTTATTTATATGCCAATCTCAATAGCTTCTTCTAGACTATGTTTAATGGCAGGAGTTTTTTATTTGTTTGTTTGTTTGTTTTTAATCTATCTTGATATTTCCTGAGGCACTTAGAAATAGCAAAACTTGCTCAATAATAGGCAATAATAGTGCTGACATTTTAGGAACACTACTATGTGCTAGGCCTCATGCGTGATCCATCTGAATCCTCGTGAGGACCGTCTGCAGCAAGAACCCATTTTCTTCTTTTTTTTTTTCAGTTGAGGAAAGTGAGGCTTAGAGACTTTTAAGTAGGTTGTGTGAAGCCACATACCTGTGAAACGGAGGGACCAGACTATACCCTCTGGCAGTCTGACGACAGAGTCTGCATTCTTGAAAAATATTTGGTGCCTGCCACCGCCCCCCCCCCCCCCCCCCCGCAGAAATCCTAGAGACAAGGACAGACTCTCAAAAGTAGCAAAAGGGGGTGTAAGACAGGGTCTCTGGCACAGATCTCCGGAGATCCTGACTCTTGAAAGTCTTAAAAACCAATCTGAATTCAGGTAGTCCCTAAACGTACTAAGTGTTAAAACATACAGAGGAAAAGAGGGAACGTGAGTTCTAAGGACCAAATTTCTATGGACCAAAGCCTCCCTTCAAAACAGGGCTTAAGGCTGCGCTGAGTTGGAATTTTCAAAACCATCACTCTCCTACAGAGTGAACCCTTCAAAGGACCTTAAAGAAGCTCTCCTGCTGGTGTTTGCCTGCTCTCTCTGCTCCCTTCCTAGCAGACAGCCAAGTGTGCAGAACGCCTGGGGAGGGCAAGGGGCCCGTGGGGCTCAGAATGTCCCCTGTGACAGGCATGGAGAGACGTGTCTCCACCTCTAGCCTGAGACGTGTCTCCACCTCTAGCCTGATCTCCTAGCCTGAATGGCCGCTGAGCGGCAGCAGCATTGGCTCCCCCCCATAAGACCAGGGTCAGAAGCCACATGTGCTTTTTCATTAAATGATTTGTTAAACTGGCAAAGCACAGTGATGCAGAATGCCATTTTCCTGGGAAAGAAAGTAGGATAAAGAAAATGTGGGATCTACGTCTAAAACGAAAGACAATTTTAAAATGCTTTTCATTTGACAGTGTTTAGGTATGGTCAAATAGAATAGTTGCAAACCTATTGAGCTCTGTGTGCTTAAAAGACTATTCCTTCTCCCCTTTTCTCTGCTGAAATTATTCCCAGCCTCTTCTGGGAGGCCATGATGATGCATCCAAATTAATCACTGAGGCCACTTAGATCTCACTCTCAAACTGGGAAAATGACACAGTTTGGCACTTTGAAAAGTGTTAACCTGCTTTTTTTTTTTTTGTATGTATTTATTTTCCTAATAAGATTACAGGTCCTTGAGGCAGCCTTATGTGTCTATGACCGCTCATGGAACATGACACTGTCCGTTTGGAAACAATTTAAATTATATTTAAATTATACTTATTTTATATATGCTTATATTTAATTTAAAATATATTTAAAATTAATAAGTTCCAAACAAGTATTTACTGTTCAAATCCTATGTTTCTAGTACTTTGTGTCTAACCCTTTGTTAGGTCGTAAGGCGCTCGAGAAATCTAAGACATGGAATATAATTATATTATCTACATCATATCTCACTTTTAAATAGAGGTTTACAATTAAAAAAGCATTTCTCAATTTGAGCAACAAAATCAATGAAGTAGCATTGGATTATAACCCAAAGTAGAAAATGAATATCCATAAATCCATCCGATATAAATAAATGATTGACTGGGTAAAGAAGTGGAGGAGAACCGACGAATCTCTCAGGCAGTATTCCAAATAATGTATGTGGCTACTGTGCCTTTAAAGACAGGGAGCCTGACTCTTCACTCCTTAAAAGTAGGCTGGCTATGGTGACTTATTCCCAGAGAGTTAGCCAAACAAACATTAGAGAAAAAACTGGGTGTGGGGTATATGGGAACTCTCGGAACTATCTTCAAGGCCTTTCTATAAATCCAAAATTACAATAAAAATGTGCATTTAAAAAGAATGCAGCTTTGCAGCTGTATGCTTGTCTAATGCATGTCATGTTGAATATGCATGCTTGTCTTTGCTGGCTCCTCCAAACCCACAAAAATCACAGCAAAGGAAGAAAATAGGCATGAACCTCCATAACAAAGAGAAACTGAGAAAACACAAGAGTAGGCAACAGAAGTAAAACTTTTGGAGGATGGAAAGTGGATAGATGAAGGGTAACTGACTTAGCAAGGCAAAGAAAGCCAAAATGTCGCTATCTGCAGGGGAAGTGGGTGGAGTCAATCAAAAGAAAGCCCTTCAGACCACGTATCACCAGAAAGGTTTAGAAATTCAAAGTATTGGATACCCTGAGGACTGAGGTATGGGATTTGGGTGGAAACCGGCAAAAAGCCGCAGAACCAACCCCTCTCCCAGCTCCTGCAGCTAGGTGATCCCTCCTTCTCAGCCCAGCAGAAGGCTGGAGGCTGACAATGAAAATAAAGCAGAGGGAGTCAGATGGGCATTCACAGGTGTAGCTGAGGGTGAGGGTGATGCCCACCAACTGGCCATCTTTCTCCGTCCATGTAAAGTGTCCTGTCAGCTTTTTAGTATTTATACAAACAGATAGTCAAGGGCCTTTAAATATAGCGGTTTGTGGGGGCAGGAGGGAGGCAGAAATGACAATTAACAGAAAGAAAACAACAAATCATAAGCACGATTCTGGGTCCAAAAGAACACATCAAGAAACCATATTCTTATTTGATAGATAAGAAGCATGCATAGGATGCTATATTAAAGAAATAATTGAAAAAACAAAA
This sequence comes from Rhinolophus sinicus, assembly GCF_057876585.1. Classification (NCBI taxonomy): domain Eukaryota; kingdom Metazoa; phylum Chordata; class Mammalia; order Chiroptera; family Rhinolophidae; genus Rhinolophus; species Rhinolophus sinicus. Next base: position 92,091,869 of record NC_142505.1, on the reverse strand, counting down.
CAAGGAAAAACAATTGGAAGTTAATACAATAGATACATATATTAGTTAATACAAATACTGAAATATAAAGTTGAAAATACCACCCTGAAAATAGCTCAAATCGAATAAGTAGAATCTTGGAAGTCCACATACAACTACGAGGAAATCAAAGTGGAAGAGAAAAGAAGGCCTCATTACTGACCTATGAATGAAAAGAAACTCTATACCTCAGCCCATCATCTAAACTATTAGAGCTTGAGGGACAAAGAGAGGATGATAACAGATTCTGGAGGGAGCGAAGGGAAGCAAATCACATACAAAGGAAGCGCACTGCCTTTCATTACCCACAACAGGAAAGAGAAGATAATGGGACAATATCTGCAAAATTTTGAATGAAAATTATTTCCCAGCTTGCAACTCATCCCCAGTCAATGAAGTCTGAGGTAGGATAAAAACCATCTCAGATATGCAAGGTCTAAAAATGTGTCTCGCATGTGCTCTTTCTTAGGAAGCTACCCAAATGAGAGCAAACTCAGAATGAGGAAGAAGGAGAAACCCGAGAACAGGAGAGACAACACTAGGGAGAAAGCTGAGATCAGTGCCAGGAAAACAGCTCCCCTGCAGGTCCCAATAGCACCAGGCCAGGCAGAAGCAGAAAGGACGGGCTCCAGGAGGGAGGGAGATCTCTAGGGGAAAACAATGCCATGGAGAGATCTCCTATGTGTGATGGTAACTGAGTGGAGGTCTGTGGTTTGCTCAGAAAGTTTGGGTCTGAATCAATGACAAAATATATAGGACAAAAGGAAGAATGCAAACAAAACAGCATTAACAAAGGAGAAAAACCAAAAAAAAAGTGTCAGAGTATACTATTTGGCTTAGTTGTAAAGGTATGTACTTAGTCATAACAGTGTAAACACTGAACATTAATTTCACAAAAAAGACGGGAAAATGGGAAGTGGGTGAGTGAGGATATATGGTATGAACTCAATCCTCATCTGCCGTAGTAGGGATTCAACAAATAATACCTAAAATTGGAAAATCAGGAAAAGGCAGCATAAGAGATAGGAAGGTAAACTAGGAAAAGAAATAGCCAAAGAGTTTAAATCATTCCTCCTGAGAGCTGGAATCAGGGAGAAAGGGATGAGAGAGGGGAATGCTGAATTCTGTTTTATTACTTGGAATACCATTGGTTTTATAAGTTGTTTGCATGAATTATTTAGGGGGAAAAAGAAATTTTAAAATGTTCCGACTAATGACTGGAAGAGCGAATAATCATCTTTGTCCATTTTACAGAAGAGGAGACTGAGGATGTAAGAGGTAAAGTGACATAGACTCACAAAGAGACAGTGGCACTGCCAAAACTAGACTTGGGTCACGTGACTCGCAAACCAATGCCTACTCTGGATGGAGAAGGGGGCAATAGTAGGATTATCTACGCCTTCAGGAGTCTGGGCAGGGATTCGGTGGAATCTAGATTCATCTCCTAGTTTCAAGGACACTCTTTGACATCTACCACCTTCTATAAATTCTTAAAAACAACAGGCCATGGCTTGGACCGGTCATGGGGAACAGCCGCTTGCTGTGAAAGAGCCAATTCGTAAAATCATCTTTCATCAGCTTTTTATGTCTCACTGCTACACTCCTCCTAGTCCCTTCAGAAGGCCACCAGCTTTGATAACATAACTGCCTTTCTTCTGAGTAGGAAAAACTAAGGCGGGGCAAAAGAATAAAGCCCCAGATGTTTGTGCCTTTTTTTTTTATTAGTTTCAGGTGTACAAAACAATGTACTAGTTAGACATTTATCATTTATATCCCTCCCAAAGTGACAACCCCCCTCCCCCAATCTGTAGTAACCCCTCTGACATCACGTACAGCCGTTACTTTTTAAACTAGTTGTTGGCTTTCTGTCCCTCACAGTAAAGGGGATCGCCCAACTTCTTTTTTTTTTTTTTTTTCCGCCCAGTGCAGTCAGAGCAGACTTCCCTAATGTATTTTCTGTCTTGTGAAATTCTTCCTGGCTTAGGCTGTTGCTTTCATGTTAGAATCACAAAAGATTGTTCTGTTTTCTTAGTCTGTACTTCATAATCTGGCCTACTTTCTGCCATGTGTGGGATTCCTTTGCAGGTCCCTGCCTTTGTGCAGTCCTGGGCTCTTTAAATGCCTTCCTTGCTTCCTCAAATAATAGTGAGCTCCTCAGACTCACCTGAGACTCCCTCCTGGATCATCATTCCTTCCTTTCTCCATTCATTCCAATGCATTTCTGTTGAATAGTGGTGGTGTATGGGTGTGTGTGTGTGTGTGTGTGTGTGTGTGTGTACACGCGCACTAGACAGAAACTGGGCTCTAAGAATTAAGCAGTGAATAAAACAGATACCACCTCTGTTTTCTTGGAGCTCATAGTCAAATAGAAAAAGCGCACACTGGATAAATTATTATGTGACCTCGGGTTGTACAGGGGAATTTTGGGGTACCATGAGAACCTGTAAATGAGGATAAAACCTCATTTTTTGTGGGTGTTGGTCAGGACTGTTGTGTGATACTCAGTGGGATACCTCAAATACCTGCCTCAGTACTGAGTGATGAGTTAGTGCTCACCAAACATTGGCCATTTCTTTGATGAATATCTTTGGAATGATACTAAAAAGGGAAAAGGGGTCTACAAGTTAAACTCATTATTATCACACTTGAGGGAAAGGCAATGAAAAAGAAAAAATTCCTGATATAAAATTAGGCTTAAACTATACTGGGGAAAATTATGAGAATGATCCTGTGTAGACAAGAGATCTAGCTGCCTTCTCTACTTGCCCCTCTGCCCTCTTCAAATTCATTCTGAAAAAGCAATTTCAAATTGTGTATCTCTGCTCAACACCTCCTGAATAAACCAGGACTGGGTCAGGATGTAACTAAATCTTTTGACACTGGGTACAACAGCCGTAAAATAGCAACCCACGTTGGCAGTGCTTGCAATGAGCACAACACCCCGTTCAAAGGTACAAGCTTAGACCTTTTCACACTGTCCCAAATATTCTTCTCAACTTTGAAAGGGTAAGAAAATAAATAACAAAAACAAAAAGGACGTCCTTCTAACAAGTACTGTACACACCTTAAATGGGAACAAACATTTATAGACACAGGAAGCTGAAAACACAATTTAGAAACCAGCAAATAGAGGTTTACTGCTATATAATAACTCGGTATGGATAACAGCATGGACAGCTAGCAGTTCTTGGTATAGATAACAGTTCTCAAGAGGTGAAATAAGCATGCTCTTTTTTCAAAGAAGAAACATTTTTCTACGAAATATGGATGTATGTATTTTCTAGAAAATAAGCTGAATTTCTTTACAAATTACCATTTTCACAGAGATTTTTCTTGGAAAATTGAAAAGTAGCCCAGTAGAGAGGGTCTCTTTAGAGCACTGATAAAGATAAGCACACATCACACACACACACACACACACACACACACACACACACACACACATCTTAATACTTTGTTGGAGTTCATCAGTGACACTTTAGGACATTGTAGGTATTTCTCAATCTTGACTTTCCCATTCCATTCAACCTTGAAAAGCCCTTTAGCACCTCAGTATTTTATCCTTACCTGGAAGGCTATGATTTCCATATTTGCACTTCTCCACAATTTTGATCCCTTCCTTTATGTTTTGTGGACTTGGTATAGTAAAGCTTGGCCACATGTAACTTTCTCTTGGAGGCTTTTACTCTCACCTACTAACACAGTTTTCCCAAACTCATGTAATTTATGGAAACCGTTACTCATGTAATTTATGGAAACCGTTACTCATGTAATTTATGGAAAACTTTATAAGGAAACCGTTGTTTGGGACTCAAAATGTTGACAACTTATTTTTATTATAATGATCCTTAAAAATGTATAAACATTAAAATGGGAATCAACTGTCTACTGTAGCGCTCTTAGAACTATAAAACCCAAGAAAATTTACAAAATACAATTTACAAAATACAATTATATGACCAGTTTTGAATAACCAGTATTAATTATATGACCAAAATGTTTTGAATTACCAAATATCCATGCATTTGACTACTCAAATCCCTGAGGAAAAAGTTGCCGGGTAGCCGACTTTGGCCTGAGAAGCTGCTGATGTACTCTTCTATGATTCTACTTCTGTCCAATGCTGTCGATTCCGCAAAACAAATATGGGAACTATTTTGTTTTTTAGAGTCAAAATTCTTCAAAGTATCTTTAATTAAAATGCAAGGTACCCATCAGAGGCTTTGAAAAGTACAAATTAATTCACATTTGAAGGTGTGTATGAGCTCCTTTGGGCACCTCCACTGGAGTGATTAGGAATTGATACATCTCACAAAAATAGGTAGTTTTTCCTCTTTTCTTCCTGGAGGGATGAGATGTAGTGCTTTAAATTTCTATACCCTCTTTCCCCCTGGCACTACAAAGTACTTCATAAACCTCATTATTAATGATATTAACATGCTCGCGAGACTAAACTGATGGTAAGCAGCACGTCCCCAGGTTATAAATAAATAAACAAGCTCAAAGAGCAGGATAGAATTTTATTTCGAAGATACTTTGAATGGCTTCTCTTTTTTTCTCTCACTCAGAACATGATAAGAATTGACATTCTTTTCTTTCATTTCTTCATTCTTTTATTTATTTATCTACCCAAGGAAGGGGTATGAAGCACAGTGTTCCGTGCATTGTACTAGGTGCTGTGATGGTAATAAAGCCAATACAAGGCAAGGCACCTGACCTTGAAGAGCTCGTATTTAGAGAGGGTGAAAAGCAAAACATGCACACAAAAGCCGAAAGGCGAGTTTTTAAAAAAATAATTCAAAACAAAGAAAAATGTCTGAAAATCTGTTCTAGGAATTTTGATACAGAATGTATCCCAGAAGGTTGGTGGTAAAGGGAGGGTTGGCACAGAGATGGTGGAGATTCAGGAAACAGCTATTGATCTGGTGGTCAGAGTTACACACTTGGGTAGACGTGGGAGAAGCTGTTCTAGGCAAAAGAAACAGCAAATCAATTGGCTGGGTGACATTCGATGAGAACGGGAGACAGTAAATAGACCATACAGTTTTTTAGGTTATTATTAAATCAGTACTTTGTAAATGCCCAAGGCTTTACATAGTTATCTCACTTAATCCTTCTACTTTGACCCAATTTTAAAAGTACAAAAATGCAGGGTCAGCAAGCTTAAGTATTCTGTCCTGGGTCACAAAGGTAGAACATGAAAGAGACAAGATTCACACTGGCTATCTCACTCCAAAGGCTCTGCTCTCACCCATTGTTATATGATTTCCCAACAGTGGAAGACGCCAGCTAAAAGGTTAGTCGGGGCTGGATTTCAGAAGTCCTTGATGACAGTGGGTTCAAGCTTTACACTATAGGGAGTGAGAAACAACTGATGATTTTGGGAACAGGGAAGTAATAGGAAAAAAACACAACAGTGCTCTAGAAAGAGAATTTTGGCAATGCTTGCACAGGATGAGCCAGAAGGGGAGACAGAGGGAGTATAAAAATTGATTCCTTCAGGCATCTAGACATAGAGGTTAACATTGCTTCCCAGTGTTCCAACACAGCTTTTTCATGTTTCTCCAGTCTGATCTCATACCACCCTCCATCTTTGTTCTCCGTCCCCATCCAAACCCGCCTACGTTCACTGCTGGTAGGGGTAATGCTGCCTTCCACCAAAGAATATTTGTACATGTTGTTCCAATTTGGCAGAAATACGTTTTCCTTCTTTTGATACCTTAACTTTTCCTACTCACCCTTCAGATTTTGGTGTAAATGTAACTTCACTTGAGAAGTCTTTCCTGACATTTCTAACTCACGTCAAGTGCCCTGTGGCGGCCCGCCCAGTACCATGTCCCCTCTCGTTTGTAACATCTGTCATGGGTACGATTATCCATTTATTCATGTGCTATTTAATTAACAGTTAATGGCCTCCACTAGAATATATGCTCCTTGAGGTTAGGAGTTATGTCTGTGTTTGCTCATCGTTGCATTCTCAGACCCTGCTGCTCTGCCTTATCACACGGCAGGCACTCGGCATTTATTATAAGTGAGAGAATCAGTGGATGAATGAATGCATATCCCAGACGAGGATGATAGCAGTGGCAGTGAAAGAAAGGTAAGATGCAGAGTTGACAAAAGGACCCAATGATTGATTTGGGGTTAGGGAGCGGGGAAGCTGAGCCAGAGAATGACAATTTTTAAGTAGTTGTCGATGGTTCTCTGGCTTCTCAAGCCTGGCTACTAGAAAAACAAAATGGCGTGCAATAGCACCCTTTGCACTTACTACCATCACTGGTCAGTAGCCACCTGAAATTTTGATGGAAGAGGCAAAGAGTCAGAAGCAGATTAGCCCAGAGCAAAACAAGCCCTTATTCAGAAAGTGTGTTAGGAGAGCAGAGTGAGGAGAAGTTAAATCCCTGTGGAGAAGTGTTCCTTAAGTGGATTATCAGATTTGCTGTGCCTTGAAATATCCAGTCGATCCTCAAGCCATCCCAAGAATGCGTCTGATTTTCTTTACATTTGAGGGAGGTCTCGTTCCTCTTCCTGATCCAAGGAGATTTCATAATGTCAGTTGCCCAAGGTGGGAAGCAACTCAGCATGGTAGAAAAAGCACTCTGATGATAACCTCCAAGGCCCTGATCAAATATTACCTTTGTCACACGGTCTAGCCGGGCCACCATGGCCCTGTCACTCTTCCAAAGGAGGATTGGATTGGCCCTGACTCACCCAGGCCATTCAGTGTATTTTATGTACACCTCTGTCATGGTCACGTTATTCCTTTTTGTTCAAGTGTTGTTTTCTTCCCTAGTCTATGTGCTCTTTGAGAGTAGGGACTTCATCAAATTCACATAACTTGAGATTTAGAGCAGGGGCTCTGGGGACAAACTGCCTGGGTTCAAATCCTGGATCTCCTGCGTACTGATTGTAAGCTTGGGTAAGTTAGTTCATCTCTTTCTGTGTTTTAGTTTCCTTATTTGACAAATGATGACAATGTAATACCTAATTACCTACTGAACAGAGTTATTGTGAGGGTTCTCATTCATTCATTCATTCATTCATTCATTCATTCGTAATCCATTCAGTGGTTATTTATTAACTAGGTATCATATTCCTAGTCCTCTTCTAGGTGCTAGGAAAACAATCATAAACAAAGTGGAAAAAGTTCCTCCTCTTTTGGAACTTACATTGCATAGGAGGATAAAAGCATTACAAGCAAACAAATAAATACTGTATGTTTCAGACAGTCAGAATTGCTGCAGAGCTGGCTTATACTGGCTCGCAAGAGTGGACCATATATATCTCTTCCCAGCTTTGCATTTGGCCACAGTATTGAGAGCTTGAATCAAGGAATCAGCCACAGTGGAGATATTTACACTATGGAAATTGGCAAATGCTACCCACCAGCCACCTCCTCCCTCTGCCTCACTATACGCAGGTGGTAAGAATTTATCAGCACAACACTGGACAGGAGGCACTAAGACAGGTTGATTAAAAAATAATGACAAAGGGGGTGGGAGTGGAGTAACTCGCCGTCAAGTAATGTCTGAAAAAGTGAAGTTTGTGCTGAGGCCTGAAATATGAGTATCCGCAAGTGATGAAGTAAGAGTAATCTAGGCAGAGTGGGCAGCTGATTTAAAAGGCCTAAAGAGGCCATAAGCCTGGCACATATTCCAGGAACAATAACAATAAAAGCCCCTGAGGGTGGAGCCTAAGGAATGAGGGCGAGAATGACCTGAGGTGGAAACAGAAGGTAGGTCAGAGCAAGGTCGCACAGAGCCTCGTAGGCAAAGCACCTGCACGTATTCCAAGTGCAGTCGGAAGCCTGTCGGAGGGTTTTCAGCAGAAGGGACTATTGAAAGGACTTAGCATGTATCTAGCACCTAGGAAGTGCTCCATAAATGGTTAATACTATTCCCATTAATACACCTTGGTGTCCCTGGTAGCTCACACATTGCCTGACACATAGGAAGTAGCCAGTGTAGGTTTGTTGACTCATAAATAAATGGATGGTCACAAAAAAGCCCCTTTCCCTCTCTGAGCCTCAGTTGTCTCATTGGAAAAATGAATAATTTGTAAAAGATCGTCTTCCAGGTCCATTTTGTTCCCTAAACTCTCTGCTGTGTTACCATAGACTGCAGACTGGTTTTACTGCTAACCTACCTGGCAGATGTTACCACAGTCTGAGCAGCCAATATTCTCCAACAAATACGCAACAGCCCTTCGGTCATGTCATTCCAGAACATGACCTTCGTGCCCTGTACAATGGCAAAGAACACAACAGGCTTTATATTTCTAGTCTTCTGTTAAGGGAGGAAATGGGGTGGGGGAGAAAGAAGAGAGAGAAACAAATTGCACTCACTAACGAGGCCATAAATATTGATGTCTTCCTCAGGCCCCCCTAGAGCTCTATCATTTTGGCAACTGGCTGATTAATAATAGATTAAACACTTTAGATTTGCTTACTCTAGGATCCGTGACTTTAAATGCATCTGCTATGAGGGGACTGGTTTGAGATGGGAAGCAACAGATCACGCAGACTGCCAGCAAAAATATTCAGTGGGAGGGGCACAACAAATTGTGCATGACAACCGACATTTCCACTGAGTAGTATCTCCAACGCTGGGTATAAGGCTTAGGATAGCTTTCCAGATGTTCTTTTCCCAAGAGCCCACCCACATGACAACCCAAGTGAGAGGGCCGTGTGAATGCATACCATATGGCAGTGTTCTGAGTAAAGCGATTCGTGAGGAAGGAAGTCGTCACACAACTCATCCAAATGCCAGTCAGTGACCACAGGAAGTTGGGCCAACATGGGCCCACCTGGGAGGAAATGGGATATATATCCATAACTGCTGAGCTAGATCAACTGGCTCTAAGACCTTATCCTGTGGGCTAGGAGACGGGTGGCAGGACCCAAAGATCCACGGGCGCCCTACTAGTTACCACTGGAGAAGTCAATGGCCCTTTGGGGCAGACATGGGCAACTGAAAATGCCAAGGTAAATGCTGGTCTTTGTAGACCAGTGAGAAGATGACCAGGTCTGGATGCCAAAAGGCTATTAGGGGAAACATGATACCTGGTTTCCTAGTCTGGCACTATCACTGAGTCTCTGTGAGACCCTGGACTTGTCCCTTCCCTTGACCTCAGTTTCCCATCTGTTCAGTGAAGAGTAAGAGCAGTGTTTCTTAATGAGAATCACTGGTGGAGCTTTTTAAAAAATACATATTCCTATACTCTTTGTCACGGATTGAGTTGTGTCCCCCAAAACATGTTCATGTTCCAACCCCCGGCACCTCAGAAAGTGACCTTATTTGGACATAGGGTCATTGCAGATGTAATTAGTGAGGATGAGGTCATGCTGGAGTAGGGTGGACCCTTAGTTCATGATGACTGGTGTTCTTATAAGAGAAGATACAGACACCCAAAGGGAAAACACTGTGTGATGATGGAGACAGTGGATGAAGGGCGGCAGCTGTAAGCCAAGGGAGGGCAAGGATTAATGGCAACTACCAGAAGCTAGGAAGAGACAAAGAAGGATTCTTTCTCATGTATGGGTTTTAGAAGGAGCCCGGCCTGCCCACACTTTGATTTCAGACTTCCAGCCTCCAGAACCGTGAGACGATGCAGTTTTGTTGTTTGAAGCCATCCTGTTTGTAGTACTTAGTTACAGCCGCCTTAGGAAACTCATACACTTTGTTTCTAAACTTACCAAATAAAAACGTCAGGGTAGGGGTCTGGAAGCACACAGTTCTAAAAAGCTCCCTAGTAAAATCTGGTGCAAACGTCGTAGTTTATAAACACTGAATTCAGCGTCTTCCCAACTCTGGAATTCTTTGATTCATGTGGAAATCTGACTGCAGCTTCTGACGCTGGAGAGACATCCTGGAAACAATGAATTTAGGAAAGAGATACTTTGGTAATCAGAAGGGGAGCCTTTCTGTATTTTGTGGCAGAACAATGGTGGCATGCTGACAGAGGAAAAGAAAGCCAGCCCACGGCAGTGCTGAGCCCAGCAGCCCATCTTCTCTCTAGGCTCACGTCAGAACCCTCAAACCTAAACTGCTCAAAAGTAGAAGTTGATGGAACTGCCACTATGTCAAGCAGCCTTTGAGGTACTAATAAAAGCTATAAACCTTCTCACCAGAAATGTACCTACACTTTTACAGAGATCCAGACACACTGATTCCCATTTGCTGATGTCCCAGGGATTCATAAACATCCCTGGAGGTCATAACAAAGCCCCAGCATGGCCCCAAGATGCTAACCTCAAACCTTCAGAGAGAAAACAAGAAGGCGACGATGGCTTGCTCTTCTCTGGTCCTACCTTCTCCATCTGTAAAAGGAGGGGCTTCCTTCATTCTTCCAACAAATATTTGCTGGGCATCTCCTGTGTGCTAAGGCACCTTGGTTCTTACATGCCAGAGACTGGGGAGAAAATGAGGAAGAGAGAAGCTCTGCTCTCACAGCACTATGTTCTAGTGAGACCACAGGAAGTGAGTAAATGTGTGCCAGGAAGACAACAGGCCGGGCAACGTGGCGGGGACAGATAGGGGTGGAAGCCAAACAGGAAGGTCCGGGAAGTGCTGGTGGAAGAGACTTCTGAGCCAAGCTGAGACCAATGCTGTGAAGGAGACAGGCATGGAAAACGTGGGGGAAGAGCGGTACAGGCCGAAAGAGCTTTAAGGTGCATAGACCCTAGAGCAGGAGAAAGCTTGGCATATGTGAGGCACAGAAAGAAGGCCAGTGTGGCTGGAGCCCGGAAAGCCTGGGAGCCGTGTGAGAGGGGAGGTCAGAGAGGTCAGCAGAGGTCAGAACTAGCTCGCCATCCAGGTCACGGAAGGTGTCTAGATTTTATTCTGAGCATGATGGAAAGCCATGAGAGGATTTTTAAACAGCAGAATAAGGTGATCTGATGTACATCTTATGAGGGAGGAGTGACTTTCTAAGGTTTTCCAATGTGGACTTTCTAGAAGGAAATAGCCTGATGTCCTTCTACCATTGTTGTCCACGTGGACAGAACGTCAGTGTAACTAAACATAAAACTGTACTACAGGGACACGCGATGGTATCTCACAGATGTGCAGCGGGGAAAAAGAAAGGGAGGTGAGGGAGCTGTCTGCATGGCACACTTTGAACCTGAGCTGCTATCCGAGCCCCTGGGTTCCCTAGAAAATGCATTAACTACCTTTGTTATTTCTAAAGGGTTATCTGTTGAAACATCTTTAGGCAAAGCCTGTCATAAGATGTCTCTCCAAACTCACACTCAGTCTTGGCTGTTGCCTTATTAGAATGTTGACAACACGTGTAGCGTCAAAGTCAGAGATGTCCCTCTGAGAGCACAGCCGTGGTACCAGTAAGCCACTCTGAATACAGATGGCAGTAGGAACCCAGGAAGCAGAGAGCCGTCCTCGCCCCCTCCATTCTCCTCTCTCAGATTCCACATTTCAGCTTCTAATGAGATGTCACAGCCGGAACTAGCTTTAGCTTCTCTGTGGCTGACCCACCCTCCCTTCAGAAATTGGCACCCGAGTGCAATATTAATGAGCATCACGCATCTGAGTGGAAGATTACAAAATGCAGAGTGTATTCTCATCTATTATCCTATTAGAACCTCATGTCCATTCTGGAAGGTGGGCTGGATGGATAGTTTTAGCCATTTCACCAGCAGAGAAGCTTGGCCCCAGGGCAGGCACTTGACCAAGGTCAAAAGGCTCACACCTGGGCACAGCCAGTCCTCAGGCACACATCCCACTGAACTGGGCTGCCTCTGAGCTAGATCATTTTTTTAGGCTCAATTTGGACGCGATAACGTGTAGAGCTGCCAATTTGTAGAGGAGGTCAACGACACTAGTGTAGCATTCTAAAGTTGGGTTCTATGGACCAGTACATCTGGGTTTGAGGACTGGCTGTGTGGGCTCAGGCCAGCATGTAACCCTCCCTCTGTTCCAGTTAACAGCATCTGAAAAATGTGGAAACTAATACAGCAGGTCCTTGAATGACATTGTTTCATTCAAAGTCGTTCCATTATAACATTGATAAGATGCCGTAGGAACTTAACTCTTGTTTATATCAATTAGCCTGTGGTAACATTGGTTTCGTTACACAGTATTTTGCTGTAGTTTCAAGAACCTATTGACAATGTCAAATGAAGACTTACTGTAGTTTCTACTTTGTTCAGTTGTTAGGAGTGGTAAGTGAGATAAAACAACCTCTTTTACTACTAAATTAACACTTGATGTGATGATGAGGAGGAGGAGGATGGCAGCAAGCATTCGCATTTAATGCACACTTACTATGTGCCTACTCTTTACATGTGCTTCTTCTATCTGGTTGCATAATGCCAACAGCATGACGGGCCCTTAGCTTGGTTGCCTATTAATCTTTTTAACATTGGAGATAATGTTCCAGGGCAGATAAAAGAAAGTTCTGTGACTTTTTTAGTTACTGGAGGTGAAAGTAAGAATATAAGAGAAGGACTTGGCTTCAGGAAAATCTTAGAGGATTGGTCTCTCTCTTTTTTTTTTTTTTTTTTTGCTATAGAGGGTGCCCATATCTGTAACTAAGAAAGCATAAAACATTCCATGGATCAAACTATAAGAGCCTTTTCTATTACAAATAATTAAACGGTATAATCAAAATGGCCAAATATATCCCATCCAGCTCACACATGGTAGAATCAAAGGATGCTAAAGTTGGAAGGAACTTGAAGATTCACCTTGTCCATATCCCAGAGGGGAGAGCAGGAGAGACAAATGCATGGTAGGCCCAAGGTCAGACCCAAGGTCACAGAGACCTCCTTTCCACCCAAAAGAGAAAACTCTCAAGTAACGGAAGAGCTCTGTACCTAGTATCATTCCCCTCTGGTAATGCATCTAACTGAGGACTGCCTCCATTTCTTTTGTATCTTCTCCTTGCACTGCAGCCACCAGCTATGTACGGGGTTGAAAGGCAGCATGACAGGGACTTTAGTAGGTGCTTGAGCAGGTGGTGCAAAGGGCACCTGCCCAGGTGGGCTCCTGCTCATGGCCCTCAGTTTCCCTGTGTGCAAAATGGGGGAGGAGGGCTAGACTACATAGATCAAATGCTTTTTACAGTGTCAAGATGTTCCCATTCCTATTTATTTAATCTGGAATTCAGAATCCCAGTTTTCTTTCCCAAGGACCCCAGGGGAGCCGAGGCGTCTTGACACAGTGTGCTGGCACAGGATTCAGGATCTGGGACCTGGTTTTACCTCTCTGTCACTCACAGTATGACCTTGAGGTAAACCACTTAAGCGCTTCATGGCCATTTCCTCAATTAGAACACTCCCACTCTACCTCTGTGCATGAGTGAATGTGAACTAAATTAAAACATTAGATGGGAAAAATGCTTTGAGAACAGTAGCAAAGGACTATGTATATGCGTGTTTGTATCTATCTATACGCATTGCTAGTCATTTGTTATTCTTATCATCACCATCAGTATCATTCATCACAACTCCTAGGTAATGGGGCGGGGGGCTATGAGTAGCTTCCATGTACTGTGGAAAGAGAGGTGAGGAAGTGCCCAGTTTTAGGCAAAGCCTGGAGTCCCCGACTCTCGCTCCTGCCCATCATGTTCTCTCCGGATATTTTTATTTCCTAGGGTTAAATAGCACACTTGCGTCTGATTGATTCCTGGGCCAAAAATGAGACTAAGTCGGTGGAATAAAGAAACCAAACCCAAACTAATAAATGAATCAACATACAAAGGACTTTTTATTGGGATGGGGTTTTCAAAGCATTGTGTGGCTGATTATCTTATCTGTTCTTGTGAAAGCGACAGGGCTTTGGGGAAATCATGGTTATTGAGATTCATAATACCTTACATGCGCAAGACACTTGAGAGTTTACAAAGCATGTTCATATTGTTATTGAACAATTCAATTCAATATTTATCAAGCACTACTTGGAACAACATATTATGATAACATTATTTGAAGCTCAAATGACTTCTTGAAAGGATACGGATTTAGGAGTTTATCCTTATTTTCAGGAGAGGAAAGGGAGGCACAGAGAAGTTGGGTGACTGGGCCAAAGTCAATTTCTTAAAACAGAGAGTACATCATGTGCTACTTCTACGTACAACCTTCCGCTGGCTTCTTGGGAACTTAAAAAAAAAAAATCCAAACTTTCTCCATGGTCTGTCGGGCTCTGCCTAGACTGGTCTCTTCTCCCTCTTCCCAGTCGAATCCTCTATTACTCTGCCTTGCTGAAAATCCTGCAGCTACCTGGTTGCCCCTGAGTTCCTCAAAGTCGGTCACAAAGCATTTTCCTACCTCACGACCATTGCACAGATTGTTCCTCTGACTAGACTATTCTTCACCACTTTTCACTGTAGAACTGTTATCTTCTCTGCCTTGAAGACTGGGCTTAAATATCACACCTCATAGGACGTCTTCGCTGACCACACTATTTAAACAATACCCTCATGTTATGTTCTCTTAGCATGTTGCTTTTTTCTTCAGAGGATTTATGTCTTACAATTATTACATGTATTTACTCACTTACTTATTCTTGCTTTTTTTTTTTGTCCGTCTTACCCCATTAGAACTAAGGTTCATGAAGTCAGATGCCTTGTCACTTTTGTTTACTACTATATTCCCAAAGACCGGCAGAGCCAGCAGCAGAGTAGGAATTCAATATATAATGAATGACTGAAGTTTATACATTTTGGACCTTGGTCTCAAATTCAGGTCTTCTGACTTCTTAGTTTTCTGGTCCTTCCCTTTATTTTACATAATTTCTCTGCAACCCAAGCATTAATAATTTTATCTGCATGCCTTGGGATGGGAATGGGCAAGGATTCTATTTTTCTCAAATGAGGGAGAAACTCCAAACACACTTTCACATAGAGTGTGAAAGGAGACAGTCTTTTGTACAAATAACCTGGGTGGTTGAGGACCTTGCTTCAGGAAAAAATTTGCTAGATTTCCTAGATCCACAAAATTATAGCAGACACATTTAGTGCCCATCCCCAAGGGGACAGGCTCCAGGGGAGCCCAGAGGTAAATGACTACAAGACATGCCTGCTTACTGTGCCCTGGGATCTCTGCTGAAGCTGAGATTATTGTTGAGGGAAAATGATAAAATAGGGCAGCTACTCAGAATAGCTATCAACTCACTTAATCCCGTCTCTTCAACCATCCATCCATCCATCCATCCATCCATCCATCCATCCATCCATCCATCCAATATTTATTGAGAGCTTATTGAGAGTTTACTGAGAGGAAAAGGAATGTCCTAAATTCATTTTGAACATTGTCCTGCAAAGAACCAGAAGACAGTTCCCCTACACCTCTCTTGGGAAATGTCAGGGAGTCATTGGGCCCAAGTTAGGGGAAGGGCCACAGGAAACATCATGATACTGTGTTGGAGTTCTAGTTTTAGTTCTGGTTCTGGCTCCAGTTCTAGTTTTGCTAAGACTCATGGGTGACTCTGGGAAAGCCCTGGATCCTCTCTAGGCTTCAATTTCTTATCTTGGAAGCTAGGTGAGGTCTCTTCTGTGTTGATGTTCAATGACCTTTCTCAGCCTTTAGGATTTCTCAGGCTCTCAATGAATAAATTCCCAAAGTCTGAAGTGCTGGATTGTCGGTCTACTGAATTCCCTACCTTTTGTAAGTCCTAAAAATCATAGACGACGTTACTAAACAGACTGTGTGCAAGTTGTTATTGATTTCCCTACATAAGATTATTGGATTTGACTTCTGTTAAGGACAGAATATCAGGCCATAAAGAGTTAAGCCAGAAAGTCCAAGATGGTGTATTAGGTAAATGATATGCCAGCTGGCTCCCAGGGTCACACCGAAATTACAAATAAGTTATAGTTCAATGACCCCCATAAGGATCTAAAGAAGCGCCACATTGAGACTGAACCAGAAAAAATAAAAGAGTTAAGATGGTAGACAACCAGTATTTAAGTCCTGGCTTAGGTTTTTATGGTCCTTTTGCCTGTCCCTGGGGTGAGGGATAGCTCTCCAGGTAATTCAGGTATGTTTTTCTTTTTTAAAACCTCTCTCTCCCTCTCTCTCTCTCTCTTTCTCTCTCTCTCTCTCTCTCTCGCTCATCTTGACTTCTAAGGGAGTTCTGTGTGTACCACTACTGAGCTGAGGAAGATAATGCCCAAGAGACCATCCCAGGATTAAATAGAGTCTCCTTATGATTTAGAAGCGTGAGATTGCCAGCTCTAAATCAATATGAATTCTCTATTTAATTTGAATCAGTGGATTTTATGAGTCTCTTTCCCTTTCAGTTTATCAGTCAGGCATGCACGAGTTCTCTCTCTGTTTATTATTGTTTCAGTGTTGTACAGGTAGAAATATCATAGTCTGGCAAGCCTGAAAGGAACCCTAGGGATTGTCCAGGCCAAGCCCAAGGTTGCTCTGATAGGAAAACTGAGGCCAAGTAGGGGAAGAGATTTGTTTAAGGTCACCTAGCTAGAAGAATTAGAACTCAAGTTTTTCTCTCACTCCCGTCTTTATTATATTTCTCCTACATCACCTCTCCTTTGCTTTGCCTCAAACAAAGGCTTTTGTTTACTATAATTGTTTACCATTTCTTTCCACCATTAGATAATTAATCATGCACGTCAGGGGTTCCTATCACAACAGCATATTGAAACTTCAATTAATCACAGATCAGGTTGTAACACTCTTGCCTCGAATTATTTCTCTGATTAGTTTTAAGGAGAAATAGGTCATCTATTTCCCTCCTTCCCTCCCTTCTGTTTTTCACACATACCCAAGATACAGAAATTAAGAATGCTTGATATCAAAATTAAAAAGAGGCCTACACTTATCCTATTCTCTGGAAAAATATATTGGTTGTTGAAAGAAAAAATCCTTACCTACTTCTTTGGACATGCAAATTCAATTACTGGCCACTAAATATATATATTTATAACATAGCAGGGTATTTATCATTTTTATTATCACTAAGGATAGCAACAGAAACAATCACAAGCTAGGATTGTATAGGCCACAGTTTACCTAGACTTCCAAATAAACAGCCTCCCTTGCCCCACCTCATAACGTGAAACAGGTATGACAGTAGTGCTCTTCTTGCTAATAGTTGAGGCTCAAAGAGATTAAACAACTTTCCCAAAGTCATCAAGCTGCCGAAAGAACAATTGGGAGAATCAAGTTAAAGTCTCCTGTTCCCAAACTCCAGTTTGGAATCACCATGTCGCCTCTCTGCACATCACATTTTTGGGAATGTTTTCTTTATAAGGCAGCTTGGTATTTGGTGAGAACTCTGGCCCAAGAAGGAGAGGACCTGGGTGTTAAGTCCCTTCCTAGTTGGGTGCCCTCTTCTCTCTCTACTGGGCCAGCTCATCCCTTGGAAGCTACTGTTACAGACTCATGGAAGGTTGGGTTGGGACAGATCATCAGTCATACTAGTTCCTTGCTTAGGGCTCCAGAGCATGTGACCTGCAGCGTCACAGGAATAGTCATTCTCGTGTTATACTGTCACGTGCATTACTTGCCTGTCTGCCCCCATACACCTGGAGTCCCTTAACTGCACAAATGCCTTGTTCACTTTTACATGTCTGGTAGCTGCGACAGAGCCTGTCACTTGGAAGGTCTTCAAAGTATGTTTGCTAAATGACAAAAGACTGAATCCCAAAGTCTTGGTTGACAGGAGCGATGATTCACCGAAAATCTCACTGGGAGCTGATGGCAGAACTGGATCTAGAGCCCCCGTCTCTAGATGATTTTCTGTGCATTTCCATGTATGAAGAAGAAGGTAGTGATGATATCATTAAAACTGGTCATGATTGTCGCCAACACATATCAGATGCTGATTGAACACTAGGAACTGTGCTAAGTGCTTTCCTATTTGATCCAACAATCTTGCAGGAGAGTTGTATTTTTATCCCCATTTCCCAAATGGGAAAACTGAGATATATATATATATATAATTTTATATATATATATATATAAAATTAGAACGATAAGTAAATTGCATTAGGTTGAAATTAGATTTCTTTTCACCTTGCAAATATCCTTCAAGCAGGCTCTCACCCCTAATGTAAAAAATAAAAGTCAGGCCTGGGACAGAGGCCAGAAAGGCCTCTTCCTGTATAAATAATACACACACATCCCTGGCATCCTCCACGATAGATGTCCTGGTGTCCTGGCCAAGGAAGCATGAATGAGGAGATGTGCTCATTAGCTGCTAACTTCAGACCTCTTAGGTCTCCTTTATTTGGGCTGTCACTCAAAATGGCCTTATTTTTTCCAGTTCTCTCTGGAGCGTCTCCTGCTGATGTTTATTTGTTTATCTGAAAGGCCAGGCTCTCTGGGATGGGCTCATTAAGAAGACATTCCCTTTCATGAGGGCTCAGGAGAGTGGCAGGGACACAAGCTCTCCCACAGGCCTCCCTCTTGCCATGGTAACAGCACAACAGAAGGCTCTCAGCCTAGAGCCAACCAAACCCAAGTCAGCACAAAGTGCTCTCTGCTGGATCCCAGCTGTGGAGAAGAATAAACAACTTCAAAGCCCTGCCCACCCTCTCACCTCCGCCATGTAATTGTCCCCTAACCTTTGCCTCCCACAACAATCCCTCCTTCTTTAAATCCCATCAGTACCACAAAACCATGCCTTCAGAGTAATATACCTACAGGGACATAGGGACGACTAAGAAGAAGGATGGCAACATTCTGGCACTTGTGCCAGCCGCTCCCTGATTTTCCATCCATGGCAGACAGCTTTAATCATTTGTGGCACTCTTCCCAGCTCAGCTTGGATGGTGCCTCAGGATCCTTCTCAAAAAAAGCACTCTGGGCAGAAGAGAAAACTTATCTAAAAGATAAAAGACCTTGTCCATTCAGGACCAAAGGCATAGGAGGTGCTAGAAAAGAAGCCCGCTGCTTTCCAGTTCCATGCTCTTTCTGCCACATATCTTTTTTGATGGTGTACTCTTTTGGGGTCATTGCAATGGAATAAGCCCTGAAGTCACTAGAAAATTTTCAGCTTCCTGAGGGTGGAGCCTGTGTTATCTGTTAATCTCCTAGGTATTTGCCATGCTGAATAGTACACATGCTGCTTAGCTGACGAGAGAAGTGAGTAGAGTCCTGACCCTCATGTATGAAGAAGACACTTAAAATTTTCAAAAATGACTCATAAGAACCACCTTGGACTGAACAATCGCGTATTACACCACCATTCTCTGGATGAACTACATCAGAGAACCACTAAGTCCCCTAAGATATTTTCTAGGGGACTTGTTGGGCCCCATCCAAGGACAATCCGTTATGAGAAGTCCAAAAGGCTCTTATGCAAGTTCGTTTCTCACCGACAATGTCAACTTCTCAAATTTTTCTAACAAAGTAGCCGAAAAGCAACGGAGAATGATGACAGGGATGGCCTCCCGGGATCTGAGATATGACTCCACCCACAGGAAGCAAGATGAAATGTGTTGAAATATGTTTTATCTTGAAAATCCAATGGGTTTGGGTTATATGCCAAATACAGCAATATTTATTTTAATTAAAACATGTTTTCTCCCAAATTCTTATGTGAATTTGATGTTCTCAGGAGAAGTAAGTACCATGTTTATCCCATGGCTTCATACACGTCTTAGCCCAGAGGTCAGCGAAAATAGCCCAACGAACAAATACATCCCAGTATCTGTTTTTGTATGGCCTCTGAGCTAAGAATGGTTTTGATCATTTAAAGTGGTTGGGAAAAAAAAAAGAATATTTAGTGACACATGGAAATTATATGAAACTCAAATTTTAAGTGTCTACAAATGACGTTTCATTGGACCATATTCATTTGTGCCTTGCCTATGGCTACTTCCGTAATACAACAGTTGTGACAGAAACAAAGCCTCAACTACTATCTGGCCCTTTGCAGAAGAGAAATTGCCACCTCTGCCTTGCTCTGTCATTGGCCACCCCATGACTAGTTGTCCCCATCATGGGAGAGTGCACAACATAAATGAGCGGTCTCAACTGGGGGCGCTTTTGCCTTCCAGAGCACATGTGACCGTGTCTGGAGATATTTTTGATTGTCACAAATGGGGGGAGGGGTTTGCTACTGTCGCTTACTGTGAGTGGAGGCCCGGGATGCTACTCAACATCCTTTTGTGGTCAGCACAGCCCCCACAACAAAGCCTTATCCAATCCAAAGTGTGGAGGTTGAGAAACCCTAGCATAAACCTTCTAGCGGTAAAGGCTGGTTCTCCACTCCATCCTTCATTTCTTTCCTCATCTCAATTAAACACAAATGGACTCTTGATATTGGTAAATCAGAAGGCATTATTCATTCAGGCCTGAGACAAGAACACTCTATAAATATTTATGAAGGATGAGGAGGACTTCTCATTTTACTTGACTGTAGAAATTATTAATAAGTAATAATAATAATAATAATAATAATAATGTTTTTATGAAACATTTATGTGCCAGGTATTGGGCCCAGAATTTTATACGCATCGTCTCATTTAGTTATAGTTTCAGCCTTGTGACGTATGCAACATTAATTTCCCCATTACACAGATGAGGAAATTACGGGTCAGAAAAGTTAAGTTGCCAAAGGTCACAAAGCTATCAAGTTAAAGAGCAGTGATTTGTACCTAAGCAGTCTGACCCCAGAAATTTAGTTGTTTACCATCATACCATGAACTTCCTAGAATACCCATTGACTCTTCATTTCCCTGTTTTGATGTGCGCAAAATAATTTAATTTGTCCTGCATCCCCAGCATGACCCACAAGAAAACAATTGCCTCCTCAAAAGCCTGCCCTTCAAGACGCTGTCCTTAGCACAGATGTCCTTGGCTATGAAACTGCTTTGTAAATTAAATGCATTGAACCATGTAGAAGCTGGTGGGTCAGCAAAACTCTGGTAATGACATGATCCATGTTCTAGAGGCTTCTTACAGGAAACGTACAAGGCTGTTGACTCACTGAGATGTTAGAGCCAATTAATATCTAAATAGGTTTCTTATTTCTTTGCCAGATATAATCAGAATTGAACAACCACTGTTAAAGGGATAACTCTGAAGAGAAAGTAGATAGGTGTTTGAAGCAACAAATATCAAAGACAGAGGATACTGCTCCCAATTTTGGCAAACGTGGCTGAGAACAGAAATGGCAAATCTATTTCTTTACATGAATCACTGTGGGTTGTCTGATAGTCTAGGTGGGTAGTTGAGTAAGAGTGTGGACTCCAGAAGATTATTTGGGTTCAAATCCCTACTTTGCCTACTTTTAATAACCGGTAAGGCTGCACTGAGCCTATTAACTGAGTATTAGCCCTGGGTTCATAAAACCTGAGCTTAGTCCCAGCTCTGGGACAAATGCAGCATTTGTGATTTTGGGCAAGTTAGATCACTTTTCTGGGCCTCTGCTTTTCCCAGTTGATGATACTTTCCCTCTGCATCTCTTTAGGTCTATGAGATTCAAAGGAGCTTACATATACACAGAAAAGTGGTTAGTGGTACTGTCTACCCACAGGAATCTTTACAGTGCAATGCCCATGAATAGGAAAACTAAACCATGTGCAAAAAGCTGATAATATGCTGAACCAAGTGACAAGGAGACACTATTGCTAACAGCCTCAAGAAGGAAGTATAAGCAAACACAGAAATGTAGCAAAGTACAGAATAAGGGTCAATGTTATCAGCATTTTATATCCGGACTGCCCCAGGCTCGGCTGGGGCAGTCCAGCTGGGACTCTGTTCCTGACATAGCCACTCAGAAGCAGCTGGCCTCGAGTGCCATAGCACGGAGGTGGGAAAGGACCACCTCCCACCCAGTCTTGGTTCCACAAGCTCTGACACCCAGAGCTTGGTTCCACAGAATACAGTGGCTCTTGAAATAAAGATTCACAGTTTTTATTTGGCCTGCAGTTCTGGATGGAATCCAATGCCTACTGCCTAGATGCTCTGAGCTGCTTAACCATGGTTGGTTTTATAAACAATGTTGTTTACATAATTGCTGAACTGTAGCATAGAGCCTTAGAGGAAGTAGTAGGAGTGATGCACTTGCAAATCTGGGCCTTACTCTGTAACTTCATTAGATTTGGAAGCAAAATGTTTTCTGATTCCCTTCTCTGTGCTTAGTGCTTTGTCAGATGCTGGAGATGAGAGAAGGAATAGACATGTCCCTTATCCTCCATGAGCTTACAGTCTAGTTGTGAGATGCATGCTTTCCCCTGAAATTATAATGGAATTAAACACTGGTTTGGGCAACAAGGGTTGCAGAACCTTAGAAACAGGGGAGGCAACAGTGGCCTGGGTGGATCTGACATCGTGATGGAAGTGAGATTTTTGCAGAGCCTTGAAGGCAGTGGAAAGGGAGGGAAAGGGAATTCCAGAGTGTGAACAAAGGCATGGATGTGAAAACATACATTCAACAGATTCTCTGGGGAAGATATTTTGGGGCTTGAATGTTAAAGACCTTCAAAGCCAGAGTTGGGATATGAATTTTACCTTGAAGGCAAGAAAAGGCCAGAAAAGATTTGAGAGTCAGAGAGCTTTAGGCAAACATGGCAGGGCATGAAGGCGTGAAAGGATAAGTTTGACAGAGCTGCAACAGTCAAGGCACAGAGTAGTGAGGGCTATAAGAATGGAAAGCGAGGGCTATAAGAATGTCGTCATGAAGGAAAAGCCCAAAGGACTTCATGCATGAAACCAAGGAAAGAAAGGATCAAGATGGGGTTATAATAAGAGCTTAACGATGGTAACAGCAATGGTCTTTTGACTCAGTAAAAGCCCTTCACAAACCATCTGAATCATTCAGTTTCTTCTGATGACGTTTTGATAAACTAGATCACTGCTTCTCAAGCTTTAAACATGTACACAAATTACGTGTTAAAATACATATTTCAATTCAGTGAGTTTGAGGTGGGGCCTGAGATTCTGCATTTCTAACAAGTTCCCAGGGGATGCTGATGCTGTGAGCCATACTTTAATTAGCAAGAGGCTAGAGTCTCTCGTCTTTGATTTTTATGCCAAACGTCAGCAGCTGTATTAGGACTCCTTAAATAAGATGGATTGGGAAAGGTCAGTTATATGCATGGTCAGCAGGAATCTGCACATCAGTTAACATGTAAGGACCACTTCGTCTCCCTTGTTTCACGGGAGGGCTGCTAAGCTAGGAATCAGGAGAGCTCGGTGTTAGTTTTAGTTCTATCCCTATCTGTGGGTCCTTGAGCAAGATAAGATGGGACAAGAATCCAAATCCACTGCTCAGTTCTTATATTTGAGAGCCCCGGCTAAATACCGCATATCTGTGTCCTCCCAAAAGTCCTGTCTTGAAACCTGTGTGATGATATTTGGAGGTGATGACTTTAGGAGATGATTAGGTCCTGAGAGTAGAGTTTTCATACATGGGGTTCGCGTCCTTATAAAAGAGACCTCCTAGTGCTCCCTTGCCCCTTTCACTAGGTGAGGACACTGTAAGCGCATAGCCATCTATGAACCAGGCAGCAGGCCATCCTCAGACAACACATCGGCAGGTGCCTTGATGTGGGACTTCCCAGCCTCCAGAACTTCAAGGAATAAATGTTTGTTGTTTAAGCCACTCGGTCGATGATATTTTTGTTATAGCAACCCGAGTGGACTAAGACAGAAATCGGTGCAGAGACGTGGGGGTGTTGCTGTCACATATATCTAAAAATGTGGCTTTGGAACTAGGTAATGAGTGGCGGCTGGAACAGTTTGGAGGTACATGCTAGAAAAAGCCTGTATTGCTGTGAATGGACCTTTCGAGGTGATTCTAGTAAAAACTGGGAAAGAAAAGAGGAGCGCTGTAGAGCAAGTCTGAGTCTTCTTAGAGAAAACCTAAGTCATCCTGAACAGAATGTTGGTAGAAATATAGACAGCGAAGTCCATTCTGATGTGGTCTAGATGGAAATGACAGAATGAGGGACCTGTCATTTCACTGAAGCAAAAGTGATCCTCGTTAGAAAGTGGCAAAGAACTTGGCTAAGTCGTGTTTATGTTCTAGTGTTTTGTAAAAGGTGACACTTTCTAGCAATGAAATTGGATATTTAGCTGAAGCAATTTCTAAGCAAAGCATTGAAGGTGAGGCTTGGCTCCTTCTGCGTGCTTACAGTACAATTTAAGAGGAGAAAAATGATTTATGAGAGGGAATTGTTAATAAAAATGAAACTAGACTGTAAAGATTTGGAAAGTTCTCGGCCTATCTATCCATATTCCCAACAGGGAGAATTTAAGGGTGGGGCCAAGGACCAGTGTGATTAGGAGATGGGTCTGTATCAGCCAGCTCCACAGAAGTGGGGAGTGTTTCCAAGACAATGGAAGAATGACACTGAAGGGGATTCAGAAATCATCAGGGCTGCCACTCCCACCTAGGCCCAGAGTGCCAGGGCCTTGGGGCAGGCAGAGTGCTTTCAAAGGGTGGGACCTCCTGTCCAGTTCAGGGGGCCAGGACGCTCCCCACCCTCACTGCCCCCCGACCCAGTATATCAGAGTTGGGGCCCTTGCAGAGAGCGAAGGCATGGCTGCCTCCACCTAGATTTCAAAGCACAGTGCTCCCTGGAATTGTTGGGGGCTCAGAAGCCCACCATGAGAGAGCTGTGGGCATGGAACCCCAGCCCAGAAGAGCCACAGGCATAGGACCCCAACAGACATCTGCAAAAGGTCATCCTGCAGCAGAGACGTGGGGGTGATGTTGCCACCCCAGTGGGCCTGGAAAGCAGAGCGTTGAGACAAAGAGGATCATTCTGGAGCCTTAAGGTTTAACGTTGTTTGAGCCTTAAGGTGTAACTCCCAGATTTGGGAGTTACCTGGGACCTGTCACTCCTTTCATTGATTTAATTTCTCCCTTTGGAACGGGAACGTCTATCCTGTACCTGGCCCACCCCTGTAGTTTATAAATGCAGAACTGGGAGGTTTCTATATTCTCCAAGTTGTGATCCAGACAAAAAGGGAGCAAAAACCTCAATATTGGATTCATCAAGATGTTGTTAGAATTAAATGAGAATGTGATTACAAAAATGCTTGGGGGGAGGTACTCAGGTAATGTTAGTTTGGTAGTAATGGTGAACCTGGATAAGGGGGGCCTTTTAGTGGGATAATTTATTATTAAACTACAACTTCCTCATATATTCATTTTTATACAATGAACAGCTATGGCAAGGAGGGGAGGTTGCACATTCTTATCTGTTGTTGGTTCTTTGAAGCGATGTTAGACAAACATGGCCACCTTTGGTTTCCTTTACTCCCATTTTTCTCTCTCTCACTTTTTTTTCCCATTCTGACCATCTGCTTTCCATTGTTGATATCACTTTCAGTGATGCAGCAAAATGTCATGGTCTCTGCCTTAATTTTAGCCATGCTGAGCCCTGAAATGCAATCACCATGTTTTGAGGAAGCCCAGGCCAGGTGGAGGTGTTCCAGCTGACAGCTCCAACAAAGCCCACGTGAGAGTGGAGGAGCTTTCAGATGGTTTTAGCCTCCAGTTTCCAAGTCTCCCAGCTGAGATGTCAGATATCGCAAAGCTGAGCGAAGCCGTCTCCACTCTGTTCTGTCTGAATCCCTGACCCACAGAACCATAAAAGAGAAATAATTCTTATTGTCAACATAGCGAGTAATTTGCTATGCAGCAACAGGTAACTAATATACAAAACCTGTCTGATTTCAAACCCCATGTCCTGAATCACTATGCAGTGCTAACAAAACCCAAAAACAATTCAGAACTGGGCTTCTCATTACTGGAAAAAGCTGCGTTGTCTGAAGATTCCAGGGTCCGGTCCATATGACTGGATATTTGCCCTGGCAAAGAGATGCTGCTGCAGTGACAGTTTTTAGGGCAGTCTCTCAAAGATTCAGTTGCCATGATGCAGGCACTTGGAATCTCATCATCTTGGAATCACTGGCGAGGTTGAGACTCTAGACCCAGCCGAGGTGAGGAGCCTAAACTATGCAGAGGTCAAACCTTGATCTTGGCACACCCTTCAACAAGCAGTCATAATTTATACAACATAATAGCTCCTCAGTTGAATTGATCAAAACCCAGCAGCATAAAGGACATACATTTCTATCTGTAAAAGCACTGAACAAAGATAAAAACCTTATTAATTAGCATTTAGTGTCCTCAACAATGCTATTTATAATATATTTTAATATATGGGATTTTTTGTGTTTTTTTTTTTTTTGTTTTTTTTTTTTTTTTTTTTTTTTTGGTCCCTGAGTGCCAAGGCACTAATGGAAAGAGACCAATTTGAGATAAAAGAATCTTTTTGCAATCCAGGCTTTTTGTTCCCCCTGAAGGAGACAGGAAGGACAGAAATGGGGGTGGGAGGGGGTGACAATGAATTTCTTTGATGTCATGCTCCTTCTTTAAGATGGACTGACGACACATCCCAAATAAAAGAGAATTTTTTTGATCTGCTCCACAACCAATATTATACACATTGGATGGAAAGAGGAGACTGGCAGCAGGAGGTGGAAGTAGCAGAGAACAATGTGGTTAGAGTTTTGTGTTATTTCATTTTTTCCCCCTAAACTACTCAAGGCCTCCGAGGCATAGACTAACCTGACTTCCTCCTTCTACCTTCCATCCATCACCCTCTTTGCTGTAAAGAAAAGAAAGCTTTGTAAGGGGGGAACAAAAACAAAACAAAACCCACAGCTGCCTCAAAATGCTTGGAGAACAAAACAATTGGTACCTTTCATATCTCTGAAGGCTAAGCGCCATTATCGCACCTCAGAATCCGAGCATGGGCTGGAAAATCAGCTCTCAGAGGGCACAAAGCCAACACTCCCTCTGTGTCTGACTTAAAAGGGAAAAGGCAAAGCTCCTCTTTTAAGAAGAAAAAGAAAATATAAGAAAGCAAGCAGGATTCCAAGTCATTAAATCGTGTATACTTGGAAAGCACCCTTTTAAGGAAGGGTAAATGGAAAATGGAGAAATGTGAAAATAATGACATTGGGAGAGATGAAAAACCCTGGGTTCAAGACCCAGTCATAAGTGTTACCAACGATGAGACCTATCTCCTCTCAGTTGCCCGAGTCAGGTGGAGATTCTCTCATTCACACTCGCTCACTCGTTTATTTGTTGAGTATGCAAAAATCAAGCATCACATACAATCTTTACTTTCAATAAGCTCACAAGTGAACATATTTCCCTCACCTCATCACAGAGTCTTTCTGAGAATCTAATGGACTTGAACGACTTGTATGAACTTCAAATTACCACAGCAAAGTAAGGGGCTGTGATTAAAATACTCTACCTGGTTGGAAAACGCATTTTGCAAGACCCTTTAAATCCTGGGCATTTCACAAGGCTGACTCAGGTCACAGATGCTCCTTTCCCATCCAAAGCCAAGGCAAGTCTTGCTCACTGGACACAGGATTGTGTTGGAGCAGGCTTGTCAGGAACCGGTCCTTCCCAAGTCCCATGTCCTGTACCTCCCGCATAGTCACTCAGACACAGTGGGTACAGATGGCCTGCCAGATCTTCCTGGGGCATCGCTCTGCCCTGTCACTCCCTTGCTCATAAACATTCAATGTTTCCTCTCTTCCTACAAAACCAAGCCTGTACTCAACTGGGTCCTCAGAACCCTCACCCCAAGGCGTCTTCATTTTATCACACCTTCATCTTCATTTGTGTGCGCGTCAGCCAGCCACATCGTCTGTTCACCGTTCCTAGTCATTTCTAGCGTTCTCTTATCTCGTTGCTTTCACTTGTGCTGTTTCTTCTATCGGAATGCCCTTTGGATCTCAAATCTCCATGTGCACATTCTCTTTTCAAGGTCAAGTTCAAATTTTGACAAAACTTTCACCTCTCCACACACTGCCTTGGACTGTCTTCTTGGTGAAAATGATTGCCCCCGCCTTTGAGCCGCCAGAGTGGGTTGAATATACCCCTCTCTTGGCAAACAATAAAGATGATGATGAGGAGGAAGATGACGA
The DNA here is from genome assembly GCF_057876585.1 of Rhinolophus sinicus. NCBI lineage: Eukaryota > Metazoa > Chordata > Mammalia > Chiroptera > Rhinolophidae > Rhinolophus > Rhinolophus sinicus. The sequence goes on along the minus strand of NC_142505.1, from coordinate 92,063,959 downwards.
CGATAGTAAGAATAGTTGCTAGCCTACACTGAGACGTACAATGTGCCAGTCATTATGATACATAGATACTTTACATTGATTACTTTTTCAATTCTTACAAACACTGTAAGCCAAGGTAATGTTTTATCCCACTTCACAGAGGAAAGCGAGGCCCTAATAAGTTTAAGCAATGAACTTGATTTGCCACATAGAACTGGCAGTTACCTGGATGGGCTTTGGCATCACAGACATTTGAGTTCGAGTCCAGGTTCTACAAGTTACCAGCTTCATGACCTTTACTTAACATACTGTAAGCCTCAGTTTCCTTATCGGTAAAATATGGATAGTGTTAAGTTTGCTGTAATGATTATATAAGATGATGGATGTAAAGCTCAAAGCAAGAAGCTGGGCACAGAGAAGATGCCAGAGAGACGTTAGCTCTCATGACCCCCAACTAAAAAAACTGCTGGAGGGCTAGGACCTGATGTCTCAGGGGACTCTGCATCTCTCCCCACGTGCTTAATAAATGCCAACTGAATAAATTAAAGCCGTTTGAAGAACCATTTACTTTTCCATGGCTGTCGGAAAGTCATGTGTCATGGAGAAAGCTACATAATTAAGGAGAAAGAAGCTACATAAAGATAGGAACCAACCAACCAAACAAACAAAACCCCTGTTCCTTGGCCTTGAACCTACCCTTTTTGTCTTGTGGAAGAAGGAGCAGCCTGAAACTTGGCCTTGCACTCTGTCCTCTCCACACATGCAGGCCTGTATTGTTCTGCTGCTCTGGCTCAATTACTTTCCTGGGAGCTTCTTTAGAACTCCACTTAGTGGGACATGATTGCCCAGTTACATGTTGGGGAGCCTCAAAACCAAAGGCTCACAGCTTATGCCCAAAGTGTCTCTGGCACCTTCCAAATCACTGGTTTGGGGGAGAGTCATTGGATGCCACTGCAGAAGAAGTAAGGAGGGAGTGAGGGCTGGGGAGGCAGGCAAAGACCAGGCCATTTAAAGCCTTATAGGTCTTGTGCATTTAAAGCCTTGGGTCTTTATTCCAAGGACTTTAGAAAGCCACTCCAGATTTTAAGCAGGAGAAGTGATTGGCTCATGTCCAGTGAGCTTTGGGTAGCAAAACCAGGACCGGACATCTGGTCCCCCTGTTCTAATGTGACACACCTTGATAAACATACTCCTTGGCATGCCTCCTCCCAGGTACAGACAATAATGAGGAAAAATGAGAGCAACTGGATAAAAATTTTCATGTATTGTACTTGCGCCTCTGCAGGAAGCAGAGCAAACCTGAATGATGGGTCTGTGGAGGGTCTGAGGTTAGCATCTAAGCCAGAGCTCCTAAGGGGTGGGAGGCCAGGGAGGAAGCTTGCATATGTTGCCTGGGAAAACGCCGGAGGGAGAAATGGAGCTTAGCCATCAAACGTATTATCAGTGGATAGGCTTGCTGAGGTCTTGGAATGGAAAAGACGGCTGATAATGCCACGTAAAGACTAGGCTATGGTAGGGTAGCACCTCAACCCTAATCCAATGCCTATTTTATGAAGCCAGGCTGCCTCTCAATTTGTTAATACCTCACTTTAGAAGTTAGGTCACCGAGCTTAAGGAACTCAACATAGATCTAAGGAAGCATCACGAAGACCAGTGATTTTTAACCTTTTGTAAGTCCTGGGCCATTTTGGGAATCTGGAAAAAGCTATGAGTCATCTCCTGGGAGAAGATGAAAATATCGATATAGCTCTATCTGTATGTCTATATATCCATGTCCATATCCATATCTATATCTATGTTTAGATATAGATCAATAAATAGATATATTCAATAATTCTTTAGTTCTGATGGACCCACTCTCCACAATATTTACCCAATAGGAATTAAGAAATATAAGTCAGGAAACCTACACGTGAATCTAACAGCTTCATTCATCAATGCTCCAAATTGAATACAATCCAAATGCCCATCAGCTGGAGTGGGTAGACAAATTTTGGTACATCCATACCACGGAATATTTTTTTAAGCAATAAAAAGAAACAAACTACTACTACATACAACCACATGCATGAATCTCAGAAGCATCATGATAAGTGAAAGAAGTCAGGTGGTAAAAGGCTATGTCCTGCATAAATCCATTTATTTATATGACATTTTAGAACAGGCAAAATTATAGGAAGAGAAAACACATCAGTAGTTACAGGGGCTGGAATTCAGGGAGGGAATTGTGCGTGAGAAAACTGTCTTGGGTAATTAAGATATTCTATATCTTGATTATAGTGGTAGTTACTTGAGTGTGTACATTCGTCAAAAATTCATAGAACTATCCACCTAATAAGGGTGACTTTTACTGCATGTAAATTATACTAAAATACATCTAACTTTAAAGATATTCTGCATAGGGTTACGGCGTGTACATGGACCAATCTTTAGATGTCCAGTCAAGAACCCCTGCTGTAGAGCCAAACAAGTTTTGAATTAGATAGGCCTCCCACAGCACGTAGACCACACCTACTTATTTCAAAGATAGAAAAGTTGAACACGAAGGAAATACAATGCTGTCTCTAAGGTCACATTCCTTGTTAGTGATACCCATTCTTGCAACCGATATTCATTGCACGCTTACTGTATTCTAGACACTATGCTGGGTTCAACACCTTGCTGGGTATCCCAGCTCAGGAAAATGAGACTTACTGCCTGGAAGATATGGGATTTTAACTCAGGTCTTTGACTCTGTCGGTTATTTCCAATAGACTAGAAGGGCTTCAGAGAATATTCAGTTCCCGGATCTTGATGGAGCCGTGGACTGGGAGTAAGGAGACCAGCATATGGATTGAGCGAGCTGCAGAGAAGAGTGAACTTCTGAGGCACCAACTGATCTCTGAGCCCATCCTTCCTTGTCCATAATGAGAGGGGAAAAGAGTTGAATTCCTAAAAGGACCAACTTCAGCTCCCACACTGTGTAAAGATCAAGCACATCTCCAGAAACATGGTCTAGTGCAACAAGCCTGCCCACATGGTGGTAATCACAAGCAGTTGCATACTGAGTGCAGTGAGGAAGGGCAGCAGGCTTCGGAGTCAGACAGACCGGGGTTGAAACCCTGCCCCTGCACTCCCCCTGCATCACCACGTCCCAGTCACTTAATAGGGTGTCAGCCTCAGGTTCTTCATGTAAAATGAGGAAAGCAATGATCCCTGTGCCTTGCAGGGTCGGTGGGAGGGTTAAACAGGGTAACACGTGTGCTCGACACATTACCTCTTAGTTAACGGCCGTGCCTCCTGCTCTAAATGCCATCTGCATCAATATCGTCATTCCAGTGTCTACATTCACTGTCAGTCTTACAAGACAGATTCTACCTGATCAAAAATTGCAGGTTGTAACTTAGTCACCAAACGGCAATTTCAGCCTGTTTCCTTTTGGATCCAATCACTGACATTCCGCAGGGGAAGGATTATGGAGTTGGCGAATGTGCACCCAAGTCCCTTTAGCAGTCTGTCAGACTGGCTCAGACTCCAGCCTGGACAGGCCAACTCAGATGCACAGAAGCCTCCGGTTAGGCCTCTGCACCCGGAGAACAAACAATGGCGTCCTGCCCTGGGCTCCCTGTGGGGACAGGCTTGTGCCCCCCTGCCTTTTGGGGCCTCCCTGGTCCACACATTACAACAGTATCTCCATGGAAGGGTACAGAAACGGGAAGCCTGCCTGCTGGGGGGAGGGGTCATATAACTATATGTCACTGTGTTCCTCCAGTGCAGCAGGAGCAAAAACAGATTCAGTGTTAAAACATTATCAATTAGCAATCATTTATGTATACCTGTAGTTTTATGGTGCACATTGCTAAAACCAGGGGGCCTCCATTTTTTTCTCCATTAGCAGCGATACATAGAAAATGGGATTTTTCTCTCTGTCTTTAGTGATACTCAATGAGGGGCATCCTCCAAAGGTATATCTGAATCTAGTGGGGGACAAGATGGGGCGAGGCATTTCTGATACTCCAAAGGGTTGATTATTAATTATTATTTTTTTTTGAAATTGCAAAACCAGTGAGACTTCAAAGTCTAAAGACTGAGAGAAATTTTTACCCATTTCACACCCTCCTGTAATAAGCACATTAGAACAACCTCTGGGCGGCTCTGTGCTAAGAAAATGGCCACACCACTGGTAACTGGGGTTCCAAGCTGCGTGTGTTGGTAGCAAAAGGGATCATGCATGATCCATCTCCCATAACTACAAACGAGGAGCCTCCTTCTGAACTCAGTGGAAGCCTGACACAGTCCCACTTTCAACTGGTTCCTCGGCTGCAGCATTTTGTTCAGAAGAAAGTAGCCATTATACTAGCAGACAGGAAGGAAAGGCCATTTACCTGTATCCCATATTTCTCTACATCTGGCCCTCCACCTGCATTGAAATCACTCGGATGAAGTTTACTTCAACATGCCGATTCCTGGCTCCACCCTAGTCCTACCAACTCAGAATCTCTGGGAGTGGGGCCTGGAAATATACATGAACTAGAACCTCAAGGGATTCTGACACACATTGTCCCTTGATAATACCTTAAGAAAAAGAAAAAGAAAACATAGAGTGCATTACATGTGGGCAAGATTGTATTTTTTGTGTGAAATTTTTCTCTTCTCTATCAGTGAATGCATGAATTTAGTAGACTGTGATGTAAAATGCATTTCATACTGTGGATTATAGTAAAAAATTTTTTGAAAATAAAAAAAGAAAAAGAAAAAGAAACATGGATCTAGAGGAATGAAATCCACCATGGAGGCATTTTTAGCTCAGAGAAATGGCCAGCCTGCAAGAAATCTTTCGGCCCCAGGAAATGTCCCAGCTGCAGCTCTCTAATTTCAGACTTCAAATTAAACTGTGGAGAGACTTACCTACTCTATTCATTCATACAGCAAGGCAATTAGACTTGGCTAACTGCTTCATTTTCACCTGAAGAAAGGCTGCCACATGACTTAAAATTCAATCAAACAAAAAAACCTCTCAGGGTTTTAGACCACTTACAAAGGCAGATGGAATTTTTTTTTCTCAGTGTGTTGGCTCTTCTATTTCATAGTTATGTGATCTTGAGCAGTAACCCAGAGAGATGGGTAAAGATCTGTTTTCTGATCTCTACCCGACCCACCACCACAAAAGATGGGAACCACTAGGGTGAAATAATGTTCTGTTGGCTGAAAACCTACGCTATCTCTTTTGATCAAGAAAGCATAATGAATGTAATTGAATAAGAAAAAAACACTCACTTTGTTATAGAAATATCTTTGACACCACTATTATTCACATTTTTGAAAGAAAAGTTTTTCTACCCATCCCCCAAACCCCTTCCCTTTGGTAAAACTTTGTTCCTTGTTCTTTATACCTATGGGACTGTTTCTATTTTGTTTTGTATATTCCTTTGTTTTGTTATGTTTTGGATTCCAAAACATAAGTGAGATTATACGATATTTGTCTTTCTGTCTGATTTCACCTTTTAGGTCCATCCATGTATTCGCAAATGGCAAGATTTCATTCTTTTTTATGGCTGAGTAATAGTCCATTGTATGTATATATACCTATATACATATTAAAGAAGCTTATGCTTCTTAAATAGATGGGGGGTGCCAAAAAATGTATACACATGACTTGTAGTCATCTTTTGTCATCGGTATATATTATTACAATTTGAATATAGTTTTTTTCCTTTCTTAAAATGTGTATACATTTTTTGACACCCTTTGTGTGTATGTGTGTGTGTGTGTGTGTATATATATATATATATACATTTATATCTACCTCTATCTCTATATCTCTCACATTTTCATTATCCAGTCATCTATCGATGGACACCTAGGCACCTAGGTTGCTTCCATATTTACTAGTGTAAGTAATGTTTCAATGAACATAGGGGTGCATATGTCTTTTTGTTCTTTGGGTAAACACCCAGATGTGGAATTGCTGGGTCATATGGCAGCTCTATTTTTAATTTTTTTGAGAAATATCCATACTGTTTTCCATAGTTCTTCGTCAATTTATAATTCCACCAGTAGTATATGAGGATTCCCTTTTTTCCATATCCTGGCCATCATGTGTTATTATATTTGTTGATTATTTATTTAATTTTTTTTGGATGAGAGACATTCTGACAAGTGTGAGGTGATATCTCCTTGTGGTTTTATTTTGTATTTCCCTGATGATTAGTGATGCTGAGCATCTTTTCATATGTCTGTTAGCCATCTGTATGCCCTCTTTGGAGAAACGTCCATTCATGTCTGCTGCTTATTTTTTAATTGGATATTTTTTTGGTGTTGAGTTATATGAGTTTCTTATATATTTTGGATATTAACCCCTTATCAGATGTATTATATGTGAATATTTCTCCCATTCAGTAGATAGTGTTTTCATTTTGTTGATGGTTTCCTTTGCTGTGCAGAAAATTTTTTAGTTGATGTGGTCCCATTTGTTTATTTTTCCTTTTGTTGCCCTTGCCTGAGGAGTCATATCCAAAAAGATATTGTTAAGACCAATGTCGGAGAGTTTGCTACCTATGTTTTCTTCTAGGAGTTTTATGGTTTCAGGTCCTACATTTAAGTCTTTAATCCATCTTGAGTTTATTTTTATATATAGTATAAGAAACTGGTCCAATTTCAGTTCTTAAAAATAAATTCTTAAAAAAAGAGTAAATTCTTCTTCCACTTAGACACTTTAAGTAAACCATTATCTTGGCACCCCTTTAAACCTATGAGTGAGACCAGACTAAAGGATTTCTAGGACTTTGCTATGCAAAATGTGGACCTGGGACCTGCAGCCCTGGCCCGCAGTGATGCTGGATCTCAGACTCCGCAGAGACTCACTGAATTAGAATGCACGTTTATAATAAGATCCCCAGGTGATTCATACACACAATAAAGTTTGAGAAGGATTCCTCTGTGTTACCGGTTCTCAAATGTGTGTGTATATTGGAATCATCCAGGGAATTAAGAAAAACTACTGATGGCCAGGCCCTACCCCAGAGATTCTTACTTAATTGTCACTGCTTGCAGCGTGAGTATAGGCATTTGTCGAAGCTACTAGGTGATACTATGTGCAGCAGCAATCCCTGCTTTAAGGGACCTCTCTAGCTCCCAAACTGTGTCTGTGAACGTGTCAAGAAGAACAAAAATAAGCCACTAAATCAAGTCCCTTCAGGAACCAAGCCAGTAATATAAATGAGTGACACAGCCAGCGTGGGCAGTGGCAAACTGGAGAGCGTGGACCCTGTGCAAGGAGGTGGCCAACACTCAGTCCTTCAGTGTCACCTTTAACAGTGGGAATCCAGTGCTGCTAAGTCTTCTGATATTCTTGGTTTAAGAACCTGGAAATCCAATCTTCTTCTTCTTCTTCTTTTTTTTTTAAAAAAATAATTCTGGTTCGCAAACTCAATTTTCTTTTTTAAAAACACCATGCTATACAGGGTGCATAGGGTGCAGGGAACACTGGTTTGGGACCTCTGACAGACAGAAAACAGATCTAAGTGCACAAAGAGTACAAGCCCCACCCCACAAAACACAGGCAGACAACTGCAAAGGATGATTCATGCTGAAAAGAGCACGTGACTGATTAATCGAAGGTGAAGATGAGGTGGGCTCTCTTTACCCTGTTGCCTGAAGGAATTAAGATGACTGCTGTTCTTCAAAGAGGAAACAGACACTTTTAAATGTATCGTGATCATGGAGAGGCAATACTCTTGGCAGGACTGGAGCCAGGCCCTGGAAAACACTGCTCCCCAAAGAAGTTCAAAGAACAGAGTGTGCAGAGGATACTGGGAAGCATGAGAGCATGGAATCCACGGAGGGGATGAGGTACAGGAAGAGGACGTGCTGTGAGAGCTCCCTGAATGGTTGTCATCTTCACGAGACAAGAGCGTACTGTAACAATGGGGGTATGAATAATGCAAAGACTCCACCCCTGGGAGAAGGAACTGTCTGAAGGTGATTTACAGTTCTGGTGGCTGAAATAGTTCATTTCAGAAGGTGCAGGAGATATCCGGCTCTATTTACATAGATATCTGTGCTCTTACACTAACTGAAATCCCATCCAACTCGGGGCCTTTAAAGACGACTGGGACACGTGGTCCCAGGAGCAGATAGAGGGAGAGCGGCCAGATTAAGGATGCAGTGTGTGTCAAAGGTTAAGAAAAAGGAAAGAAAAAGTCCTGTAGGAATCATAGGCCTGATTACTAAGGGGCAGGAAGAAAAACACCAAAAACTGGAAAGAGAGTTGATCTTATTCCAATGAATAATATCACTCTAGCTCATTCTACTAAATGTGTTATGTCTCTCTAGTGAGCAAAGAAGCTGTCTGAGGACAAATCAGATCAGCATATTCTTTAACTACATATGACCAAGCAAAGCTAATACAGTGTAGGGACAGCTAGAACAAACAGTAGGGCTTCTACTTGGGCATATCCTTATTGAATCTATTTAAAAGGTCGAAATAGAATACAATGTAAGAAACACTTGTGTTACTCTTGAGCCAATTGTGAATCATAGCTGAGAAGAACCACAGTGACCTAAAGCAGTGGTTTTCCAAGAGCAGCCCTCAGACCAGCCACACCAACATCACTTGGGAGCTTGTCAGGAGTATAAATTCGTGGGTCCCACCCCGACCTGCTGAATCAGAACCGGTGGGGGTGGGCTCCAGCAATCTGTGCTTTCACACAGACTGGAGACAGAGATGACTCTGAGGCAGAGCCTATATTATCTCAGTTAATTTTCACGACAACCTATGGAGGTGGACAGGTAGAATTTAGTCCTTCTTTTAGAGCCATGGAACAGGTGATGTCACGTGTCCAAGGTCAGATGCTTCATAGCAAAACAAAGATGCCAGGCTTTTGCGACTTTCATCTGGAAGGCAAAATTTAAATTCTCTAGCAGGAGTTGACGTGAGTTCAGTTGTTAGTACATAGGCTTTTTTTTTTTTTTTTTCACCTAACAACGGTGTCACCCCATTAGAAGGAGCTCAAAAAATAACAGTAATAATTCATCCATGCCGTTGTGTCCTTTACTTTCTTATCTGAGTGGTTCTACTCTTACCCTGCCTTAAAAAAAATTCTTTTGCATCTTTTAAATCCCACCCCAATGGTGGTTTCCATTGCAAAGTCTCCCTGACTCACCCCTGGTGAGTCTGCTCTGCTCCAGTGACACACTCCTGGGTCTTCCAGTACAGCTGTGTTTACCTGTCTGCTCCCCACAGTGGACTGTTAACGCTTTTGGAGCAATGACTGTATCTTACCACCTCTTATGTACCCCTAATACTTGTCATAGAATAATGCTACGGAGTTGGAAAGGAAGAAAGAAAATGCAACAGATGCTAACTCCTGTAATTACTGAGTGTCGACTGTGACATGGGCCCGAGGCTAAGCTTTCCATGTACCTCATTTAGTTTTAATACTCAGTCCAATCTTGTAAGGTACATATTTTTGTCTTTATTTTAAAGGTTGGAAAATAGAGACTCAAAAGAAGTTAAAAAATGATCCAAATTCATACATCTAGTAAGTGGCAGAACTGCGATTCTCGATGACTATGCAATGATGTCTCTCTACTTCTTGTTTAATGTCTGGAACACCAAAGCCTAGACAGAGAATAGACTTTTCTCAGGCACACAGAGAGGGGCTGAGGCTGGGTCTGGAATGCAGACCTCAGGTCACTTTACCAACCACCTCGGGATCTCCTCTGAGCGTCACAGCAACGGAAGAAAACAATGTTTTTGGAATTTCTGGATCACTTGGAGAGTCGCCTCCATTTTACAAATGGGTGGCCTGGTAAATTTTTTTGAAGAGGGACCTGAATTCATTTTTTTCCGAAAGATATGACAGTCCATTATCTAGCCAGTTTTGCCCACGTTTTGGATGTTGTTGACCCCGAGTTTTTAAAACTCTTCCTTTCTGATCTCAGACTTCCAAGAAACCCATTTTTACCCTGCTCGTTCTCAAATCTACAGGACTTTTCTTCCAGGCTCCAATCTGGTTCTGTTGCTATTTCTGGGCAGGCCGTAGGTTTTTCAGGGGTTTAAATTGATGACTTCCTTTCCTTTTCCTGTTGAAAATTCAGTGATGACTGCTAACCTCAGAGACCTCACTTGTGCCATTGGAAGTGGCAGGGAAAGCTCAAGGACTCACAAGTAATAATGTCCCAATATTGCGTGGAGCTCAATTGCAAACCTGAAAATAAACTCCGTGAGTCTGATCACATACATCCAAGTGCTGGTCATACCTGTCACTGAACAGTGATGGGAACAGGGGTCTTTGATGTGGACTGCTTCTGTTATCCAACTCAGCTGAGGAATGGCAAACTCTTTTTCTGGTTAACTGAATATTAACCCTTTCAGTTCTTCAGTTGTTTGTTCCCTAAACATTCCACTTCTGAGCCTTGGTAAGTTGTAGGCTGTTTACTCAAGTATGCTGTTTTTAAAATACACAGATAGCTTCAACACCTAACAATAAGATTCTGTTGAACACATTGTGGTATATTACATCAAGGAGTTCTACACTCCTTTTAAATACACTTTAAATACACTCCTTTTAAACACAGTTCTACACTGCCATTTAAATACCAGTGCAGGTATCGACTTATTGGCATGAAAGATGCTAGTAATATAGTAAGTGGATATTGAAGAGTAAACTACTTTACATATCTCGTGATCTCAGCCTTATAAAATCATACGAAAACCCCAATATATGACTAGTAAGTCTAAAAGGATGTATATACCAACATAACAGGGTGATCGCAGTTGTGCAATCATAGGTGCTTTGATCTCCACCTTTTCTTACTACATTTTATAGTTTTCCACAATAAACATGCCATCACTCATGTAATTTACAGTAATGCTGTTTTTATCACAATTACATACAAACCTGTACACATCACTAACCAGTAATCAGCCAAACCGTCAGTCCTAAACTTAGAGTGTTGTATAAAAGTTAACTGGTAAGGAGATTTCTGTATGTGGAGAAAAGTAATGTGGATTTTAGTCCCAAATCTGCTCCTAACTACGGTTGTACTTTTCATCAGACACCCTTGATCTCTGGGGCTCAGTTTACTTCAAAGTAGAATGGACACAACATCATTCGCTCCGTAGGTTGCTGTGAAGATTAAATAAGGAGGTTCCATGTGAGGACTGTGTTTTAGAATCAAGAAGACTTTAAAAAATACGCATTGCTGAGTCCCACCCGAGGCCACTCCAGCATCATCCGGGGCTCCCAAGAGAGTGCTGAGCCAATCCGTACGGGTGGATTGTCATGATGGCTCTCTCTCCTGCACACATGGACTTATGTAGGATGACGGATGCGTAGAATGAATTTCATTTATTGAAAATCATTGCACTCAGTGCAGGAGGAGAATGAGTACATTCGCCATCGACTGGGGTCCTGCCATGGTTACCATACTGCTCAAGGAGGAGAAAAAATTTCAAGAAAGTAATGTATATTCTGACAAAAACTAAGAAGCAAAACTCAACAAAAAAACCAAAGCATTTTCTTTACCAAAGGAAAATGTCACCGTAGACTGAGTAAAATCCACAAAGTTTATATTTTAAAGGGGCTTCAGGGATCACTGTGCCCGACCTCCACTCAACATCATCGTCCTTTCTGTACTTCACCCTTGGCTACTTCTGCTTCAGTGTCTCTGGGGTGCAGGGGCTCATTCCTTCCCCTTGCAGCCCATTCACTCCTTGGATGGTGCTATGATAACACCTTTTCAGCTGTTACCCTCAATTCTTCCAAAGGTCTGAGCTCTGCCATGTGGAGCTACATTTCAACTATAATCAAATGTGTGTGTGTGTGTGTGTGTGTGTGTGTGTGTGTGTGTGTGAGATGGGAAGTGGAGTACAGCATAGGGAATAGAGTCATTGGAATTGTAATAGCTATGTATGATGTTAGAGGGTAGTAAATTGGGGGAGGGGGGTGATCACTTTCTGAGGGGTGTAAATGTCTAACTATTACATTGTTCTGTACCCCTGAAACAAATAATAATAATAATAATAATAATAATAATAATAATGAGTCCTGCCAGATTTTCATCAATGGCTTTAAACTGTTACAAGCAACTCATCATTAGTAATAGACTCACCAAACTTTCAGCCAAGGTATCATTTATAAATCAATATAAATCAATATAAATTTAGCTTGTCCCACTCTGATATACTTTCCAATCTGCATCCATAAACAGGGAACAAAAGGACTGAGCTACAATTCCCACAAGGAGAATAAGAAGTAGCAGCATCTGTCCTGGGAGCTGGGAGGGCTGAAAGGCTGTTGATTGCTGTATAGTCAGAGTCAGCTGTCATGCCTCGTCGGTAGCTAATATTCATTAAGTGCCTACTACTAGACTGCTAGTACTAGACTACGTGGTGAAAAGAGAGAGAAGCGTGAGGCGTGATCATAACATCATGGAGACTTGGGCTAGATGGTTAGGGTGATTTTTAATATGAAAGAAGAGTAAATCTCAGGAGTGTTCATGCATTGATCTATTGATTCCAATATTTTATCAAACACAACCAAATGCTAGGGAAAACATGCTGAAAACAGACACGAACCTTGGCTTCATGGAGATTACCTTCTGATCTCTACCTCTGTCGACAAATTTTGGTGATATTGTTCCTTGTCTCTCAACCAGAATCAAAGCTTGGTTTCCAGGATCCTTGCAAGTCAGTGGTCCAAGCACTGAGTCATCAGTTGACCGTTCCCGCTAATGAAGGAACGCCGTAGCCGTGGAGCAAGGAGGAAAATGTGGGGACTAGGAGTGTTGGCTGTGGGTCAGACCTGAGTTCAGGGCTCAGCTCTGACACTTGTTAGGAACTGGGTTTCCTGGGGTCGGTTACCAAGGCTGACTTTCAGTTTCTTCATCCGTAAAATGCTTCTTGTACTTGCTTTCCAAGCTTGTGGTGAAGATTCAGTGAGGTGTTGGATGTGAAGCCCTTGGCAGAGTCTCAGTGAGTGGCCGTTGCTGTATTAATTACTATCCCATTGTCATAAGCATAAATTATCATTATAAATAATTATTATCGAATCCCTCCATATATGGAGAATCTATGAGAAAGGCCCTGGTATCTTCTGATAAGTCAAAGCCATTCCTAAAATATTTTATAAAACATAAAGCACCAGATGTGTAATCTCTGTGACAACTGGCTGTAATGGAGCTCTCTGCGACTCCCACTTGACTTTTCACTCTCTCCTCTCTGATGTTTCCTCAATTATCGTTCCTCCAGACTAGAGTTTATTTCTCAACTCTTCCTCATTGGAGGAAGTAAAAATCTGCCTCACTTTGGTCGATCTCTTTCAATACACGTCAATCATACGAGCATCTGATGTTCTACAAATTCATCCTCACACACTAATGGCCACATTAAATGCCTGAGGTTTTTATCCCATGAAATACATTTCCAGTGACACATGTCTCAGTAAATGATTCCAATCTTTAGGACAACTGTGGGAAAGGGCTCTTCCACCTTCACTGTCTTATAAAATTGGACAGATTTCAGGATACTGGTGAGGACATCGTGGGGGTCTTCATGCATGTATTTAAACAGGGGTTTGCAGACTTTGGTGTGCAGGCAAAATCTGGCTCCCTGTCTTTGTAAATAAAGCTTTCTTGCAAGACAGCTACGCCCATACATTCATGTACCGTCTATGGCTGCTTTCACTCTCGGGCAGCAGAGATGAAAAAGTTGGCCAGCCCGTACACAAGCTTAGAAGGTAGGTAGCTGCCGTGCTGCTGCAATGGTGAACTGGCCCAGGATTTGACAAACTAGGACAAGCCTGATGTTCTCTCTCTCTGGCCTCCTCTCCTTTGCAAATGTCCTCTGAATTGGGTAGGTAAGGGGGATCAAATATATGGTGATGGAAGGAGAACTGACTGGGTGGTGAACACATAATGGGATTTATAGGTGATGTAATACAGAATTGTACACCTGAAATCTATGTAATTTCACTAACAATTGTCACCCCAATAAATTAAAAAAAAAAAAAAAAAAAAAGGAAATGGATAGGTGGCAGTGGTCTGCAGCAGAAGGCAACTTGTCCTGCATCCTAGACTTCCACACCATCTTAAAGTCACCAAAGCTTCACCCCAATCCTGAAGAGAACCCAGCCTATACTTTGTCTTATTTAACTAACCCAACCATCATTCTGCATCGCACACACCCTCGACCACTTTGACGAAACTTTTTATTTTCTCTGCAGCCTCTGGCGAAATCCAGTTATACTGAACTATTGTAACGATCATCCTTTCCCAATTTCACAACCTTTAAATATCTGTCAATGTGTCTGAGGATGTCTGGACCTTTGATCCGTCTCCCAGATGAATGCCCTTTCCACAGGGCTTCTGTCATGAATCTGTACCTTTTACTGTTACCATCAGGGTCTGCTGAGATGGAGCAGGGGTGGATTCAGTTTCCTCAGAGGTCATGACATCCGCCTTAAACATAAGAGAACCAAAGGTTTGGGGCTGAGAGCTACTTTATAGATTACAGAAGAGGAAGCTAAAGGTCAGAAATATCAAAAGGCTTCCCCCAGTCATAGAGCCAGTTTCTAGTCGACTTGAACTTCAGCCTTCAGACTCCCAGTCTGGGGCTCTATTCTACATACTATCTCTTTACTCTTTGGATTCTAAGGAGAAGTCATTGGTTTTCAGAATAACTTTCTCATTTTGTCTGCCTTTATCATAATACAGGCCACACAGCCACCAGCATCCTTGCCAGAACCCTTCCCATGTCTCTCCATCTAACTAGCTATTTTCCCCTCTGCTCTGTCCCCTGACTTTGGAAACTTCCAGAGAGCCTGCGTTAGGTTTATCTAAATTAAATCTCTTCCCCAGGCTATTTACCTGTTCCCCTAAGCACTACAGTCCAGACAATAATTTCTTTCATCATCTCCTGTGTTGGCAATCCTATGTAATTTGGCATCGTCCATAAACCTGAATAATGTACAGCTAGCTTCCTCTTAGATCATTATAGATTTTAATAAACAGTGCTGATCTCGTTATAGACCCATGCAGAGCTGGGTTGCACTAATCCTTTTCCTTTTAATGTGGTGAGAGCCCCTGACTTTACTTTCATCTTTCCCAGCTGGGAGGAGTGAGAGGCCATGAGCACAGACGACCTGTCCAGTGTCATCTCGCCCAGGGATGGTGGTTGCTGAGTAGAAGCTACTTCCCTTCAGCCCAGTGCCTGTTGCCAGGGGAACCGTGCTTCTGGATAATGGTCTCTCTCCTCCAGGACCTCATGACTGGACTGAGGCTTCAGGAGCAGTGCTAGGGGAGGTTACCAGGGAAAACACTGCATTCGGCTCTCCATTCTTCCATTGGCAGCAGACCTGGGGATCCTGCATTAGTTCATTCCCATCATTCATAACACGGTGATCTCCTTGTTTTTGAGTTTTCCTAATTTTACTTTTAAACCATCTTGTGGGATATGAAACCGTCTTCTCCAGACTCTGTATGTCTCCCCGACTCACCTCCTCCAGGCCTTGCTCAAAAGTTACCTTAACAGAGGCCTGCCCTGGCCACCCTATTTAAAAGAATGGCACCCCCCCCCCCCCACACACACACACACTCACATACTCCCTAGTCCACTACAGGCTTTATTTCCCCCCATAGCAGTGCACACTAGACTGAGTTCTACAGGGCAGGCACCTTGATTAATGATTAATCAATTAATTTTCTTTATTGAGATATAATTGACATATATTTTGTAAGTTTAAGGGGTGCCATGTGTTGATTTGCTACATTTATGTATTGCAATATGGTTACCACCATAGCGTTAGCTAACACTTCTGTTAGGTCACGTAATTACCATTTCTTTTTTTGTGGTGGGAATAATTAAGATCTAGTCTCTTAGCAACTCTGAAGTTTATAATACAGTATTCCTGGCAGGGCCTTCATTTTAGTCTGTTTTGCTCACTGTATTCCCAGTGCCCACAGCCAAATATTTGGTGAATGAATGAATAATTACTGAGTCGCTGCTGCTGATTTGGTCTTTGTACACAGAGAGGACGTGACGATTTTTCAGAGAGCTTTGACTTCCTTTATCTCATAGGATTTTCCTAAAGCTAGGATTATAATCTCCATTTTCAGAAAAGGAATCTTAAGTTCAGAAAAAAGGTCAGTTCTTTCTCCCCTTCATCCCTCTCTCCCTTCCTCCCTTCCTTTTTCCCTTCCTCATTCAAATAACCAAGAGTTGAGTATTTTACATGCATCTGGTCATGTCACACAGCCTGTGTCAAGTTCTGACTATGTCTCAACTTCTTCATTGTAGACTCTCAGGCCAATTACTCAACTTCTGAAACCTCAGTTCATTCATCTGAGAGATGAAGGTTGCTAGTCGTATCTGGAAGATGTCAAGAGGGTGAAACTAATGAGATATATACAAGTACTTAGTACAGTGCCTGGCATGCAGTAAGCTCTCAGTAAGTGTTAGCTGCTGGTTTTGTTATGCTTACTTATTCTCACCAGCACATCCCCACATTACCGTCATCATCATTAGAACACCACACTGCCACCACCATTACAGTGTCACTGCCATCGCCATTACAGCATTGCTCCCATCACCGCCACCACGTCATTGGTCTTCAGCATCATCGCCACCATGACGTCGCCATCGACTACTATTGCCTCTGCCAGTGTATTGTGTTAGGCACTGTGGTTACAGACTAAAGGCTAAATGAAAGGGCAGCACTTTTCTTAGCTAGGACCTGTATGCTCTGTGATACCGTGTTTCCCCGAAAATAAGACCTAGCCGGACAATCAGCTCTAATGTGTCTTTTAGAGCAAAAATTAACGTCAGACCTGGTATTCTATTCTGTTCTGTTCTGTTCTGTTCTGTTCTGTTCTGTTCTGTTCTGTTCTGTTCTGTTCTGTTCTGTTCTATCCTATCCTATCCTATCCTATCCTAATGTTATGTTATGTTATGTTATGTTATGTTATGTTATGTTATGTTATGTTATGTTATGTTATGTTATGTTATGTTATGTTATGTTATATAGACCCAGTCGTATATTATAGTAAAATAAGACCGGGTCTTGTATTAATTTTTGCTCCAAAAGACACATTAGAGCTGATTGTCCGGCTACGTCTTATTTTCGGGGAAACATGGTATATATATACTATATATACCGGGAATGCCAAAAAAATGTATCCACATGACTTGTATTCATCTTTTCTTATTGGTATATATTGAGTATTTACAATTTTAATAGTTTTTTTCCTTTCTTAAAATGTGTATACATTTTTTGGTACCCTCTGTGTGTGTGTGTGTGTGTATATATATATACACACACATATATATGTATATATATTTTTTATTTTTTAATTATAGGTGACATTCAGTATTATTTTATGTTTGTTTCAGGTGTACAGCATAGCGGTTAGACATTTATATAATTTACAAAGAAATCCCCCTGATTAGTCTAGTGCCACCTGGCACTATACATAGTTATTATAATATTATTGATTATATTCTCCATATTGTACTTTACCATCCCCATGACTATTTTGTAATTGCCAGTTTGTACTTTGTAGTCCCTTTGCCTTTTTCACCCAGCCCTTCGACCCCACTCCATCTGGCAACCATCAGTTTGTTCTCTGTATCTATGAGTCTGTTCTGTTTTGTTCATTTGTTTATTTTGTTCTTTAAATCTGTATTCAATTCTGTATATAAGTGAGATCATATGGTATTTGTCTTTCTCTGTCTGACTTACTTAGCATAATACCTTCTAGGTCCATCCATGTTGCTGCAAATGGTAAGATTTCATTTTTAGTCTTATAGCTGAGTAATATTCCATTGCATATACATACCACATCTTCTTTATCCAATCATCTATTGATGAGCACTTAGGTTGCTTCCATATTTTGGCTATTGTGAATAATCCTGCAATGAACATAGGGGTGCATATATATTTCTGAATTAGTGTTTTGGGTTTCTTTGGATAAGTACCCAGAAGTGGAATTGCGGGGTCATAAGGTAGTTCTAGTTTTAATTTTTTGAGAAATTTCCATACTGTTTTCCATATTAGCTGCACCAATCTGCAATCCCACCAACAGTGTATGAGGGTTCCCTTTTCTCCACATCCTTGCCAACACTTGTTATTTGTTGATTTATTGATGATAGTCATTCTTACAAGTGTGAGGTGATATCTCATTGTGGTTTTAATTTGCATTTCTCTGATTATTAGTGATGTTGGGCATCTTTTCATATGTCTATTGACCATCTGTGTGTCCTCTTTGAAGAAGTGTCTGTTTAGGTCCTCTGCCCATTTTTTAATTGGATTGTTGTTAGTTTTTTTTGTATTGAGTTGTATGAGTTCTTTATGAATTTGGACATTAACCCCTTATCAAATATATCATTGGCAAGTATCTTCTCCCATTCTGTGGGTTGTCTTCTCATTTTGTTGATGGTTTCATTTGCTGTGCAAAAACTTTTTAGTTTGATGTAGTCCCATTTGTTTATTTTTTCTTTGGTTTCCCTTACCAAAGGAAATATATCATTAAAAAAAAAATTACTAAGAGCAATGTCAGAGAGTTTATTGCCTATATTTTCTTCTAGGAGTTTTATGGTTTCAGGTCTTACATTTAAGCCTTTAATCCATTTTGAGTTTATTCTTCTATATGGTATAAGAAGCTGGTCTAATTTCATTTTTTTTGCATGTATCTATCCAGTTTTCTTCACACCATTTATTAAATAAACTGCCTTTACCCCACTGTATATTCTTGCCTCCTTTGTCATAGATCAATTGATCATAAAAGAGTATGTTGGTTTCTGGGCTCTCTCTTCTGTTCCATTGATCTACTTGTCTGTTTTTACACCAGTACCATGCTATTTTGATTACTGTAGCCTTGTAATATATTTTGATATCAGATAGTGTGATACCTTCCATTTTGTTCTTCTTTCTCAAGATTGCTGTGGCTATTCGGGGTCTTTTGTAGTTCCATATAAATTTTAGGAGTATTTGTTTTAGTTCTGTTCTGTGAAAAATGTCATTGCTCTTCTGATAGGGATTGCATTGAGTCTATAGATTGCTTTTGGTAGCATGGGCATTTTAATGATGTTAGTTCTTCCTATCCATGGGCATGGTTGCTTCCATTTATTTGTATCTTCTTCAGTTTTTCTCTTCAATGTCTTATAATTTTCTGAGTACAGGTCTTTTACTTCTTTGGTTAAATTTATTCCTAGGTATTTTTTTTTGGATGCAATTGTAAATGGGATTGTTTTCTTAATTTCTCTTTCTGATTGTTATTGGTGTATAAAATGCAACCAATTTTTGAATATTAATTTTGTATCCTGCTACTCTACTGAATTAATTTATTAGTTTTAATAGGATATTTTTGTGTGTGGAATATGTAGTTTTCTCTATATATAGTATTATGTCATCTGTAAATAATGTCATATATATATATTTCATTCTTAATCCTTATAGCAACCCTGAGAAATAAGTATTGATTTCATAGAAGACAGCAGAATTATGAATTGCAACCATGTCTGCTTGACTATAATGGCCTTGATCTTAATCACTGTACTGTACTCACATAATTTAGTGAGAGAGGGAGGTATTTATATAACTATTATGTTATCATGTGATGACTGAAAAAAAACAGAAAGGTGTTATGTAAGCACACAAGAGGGCCACCTGATCAGCCTGGAGGATGAGGGAGCAGTGAAGGAAGGCTTCGTAGAAGAAACGTCATGAGACAAATCTTGGAAAACGAAACGGAATTTATATTCAATTCCAGGCAGCCTCACTCCAAAGAGGATATCTGACAGACAATAATTCAAGAACAGAACCAGGAGTAGGTTTCATGAGGAAGGATTTCATTGAGATTATCTATGCTAGAATTAAGGTATTTCAGTAGTACAAGTGAAAGGTTGGGGAACCCTTACACTTAGGAGAAAATCACAGTCATAAACCATCCAAGGAAATCAGGGAGAATGATAGAGAGGAAGGTCATACTAATATCCTACGTATGTACCTGTAAGATGTGGTACCTGATTGCTTAGGGGAATGAAACATGGCTTTTAAATTGATTGGTCGAGTCCTAATTTGAAGAGAGGCATAGGGACGTGCTGTGCCAATGCAAGTGTCAGACAACAAAGGGTTGGTGGGTGCCTGTGGGGTCGCACTCACAATCTGAAAGTTCAAGTGGAACAAACCCCAACTCTCCTGGATTTCTGGAAGACTCCTGGTAGGATTTCTAGCATTGAACTGCATGATGTCTTGTGAGCTGACCAAGAGCCACATTCTGACACTGTGAGGTGAACCTACAGGCAAGGCCAGGCCTGGAGGAGGCAGAGGGTGGGGTGAGGGGTGAACTATTAGTTACTGGGGAAGCAGACACATTTAAAAACTACGCCGTTTTGACAACCTTTTCTACTCATCTCATGGTCCTTGCGTCACACCATTTCCCCTACATCTGTGTATCATAGTCACAATATATCACCTTCAAATGTCATGGGATATACACTTTAAATGAGTGAACTTTATGGTATGTAAGTGACATATCAATAAGACTGTTTAAAAATGCCCTGGGAGGGCTGGCCCGGTGGCTCAGGTGGTTGGAGCTCCATGCTCCTAACTCTGAAAGCTGCCGGTTCAATTCCCACATGGGCCAGTGGGCTCTCAACCACAAGGGTGCCGGTTCAACTTCCGCAAGGGATGGTGGGCTGCACCCCCTGCAACTAGCAATGGCAACTGGACCTGGAGCTGAGCTGCGCCCTCCACAACTAAGATTGAAAGGACGACAACTTGACTTGGAAAAAGTCCTGGAAGTACACACTGTTCCCCAATAAAATCCTGTTTCCCTTCCCCAATAAACTCTTCAAAAGAAATGCCGTGGGAATGGGGCCTCTTCTGGATAATGTGCTCAAGGAAGCACAATTTCTCCCTACTCTCCACCTTTTCTGAATGTTTTAGGAGAACCAGCTGGCCTCCTTCCATTCCTGTCAATGCTTACCCATCATTGTTGAGCCTGTCCCATCAGTTCCCTCCTACAGCCAGCGTCCTGTCCTTGCCATCCCTCCTCACACTGGGTGATGACTAAAGCTGATCAATGCCTCCGGCTTCCCAGAGCCAAACCCAGCGGCCTCTCGCCTGTCACGGTTGCTTCTCTCCTTTGTGCTTCTCTCTTCCCTGGCAACATTTTGAACTTTCATCACATCACAGGGCTGGTGAGAGTCCAAGATGTTAGCTGAGACTAGGTTAAAGAAGCCTCAGGTTGTCCGTGATTATTAAAGACACAAAATAAAACAACAAAACAACCTTTCGTCTATGATTTTTAGCAACCTGTAGATAAAAAAGCTGGAAGTACGGTTGGTTCATAGCGTCAGCACCTCCGTCCTCCCCTCTCACCCACGACTCCCGCAGCTGAATGTGCATTTGGTTGCAGCCTGTCTCTATTTGGAAGCCGCTGGAGTCCGTGGTTCTAACACCAAGGCCCTGAAGCTATTATGAAGTCCTTTAGAGGCATGATTGTGGAGGCAGACTGCCACCGACCTAAAACACAATGCAATTTATTTCTGTGAATCACCTTTCACACTAAAGACATCATAGACAATGCCTCCCCGACAGCAAGGGGAGAAACCCAGGTGATGAGAAACAGAGAGCAGGAGACACACAATCGTGTGGCTGGGAGACCGTGGAGGTGGGGAGGGAGACGGAGCGCCAGGGGCATGTGGAGAATGAAGAATGCTTTCTCCAGCAGGGCTCCGTGGGGCCCTTCACTAGCCAGGTCTGCAGGGGAGAGATCATTAGTTTTCCACAGGGCCTTGATGTGCTGGCCCGGGTCTCTGGGCTGCTGCAGAATTCCAGAGCTGGGGTTTGCTTTGCAAAGCTTGTTTATGCTCGTCTTATGTGTCAGGAGCCAGGCATGCAGAGTGGAGCACACATTGTCTTTTTTCTCACGCAGGTTATAATCTACTCGCACACGCTGTATGGGGTTGAAAGGGGATAGCAGGTATCATTGGAATGTTTGGAGATTATCTGGTTCCCAAGTTGTCCCATTGCTTTTATTTTCCCAGGTTTTCCTGCCCACCAAGCAGACCTATGGAACCTCTCTGAAATGGGTAGCATTGATAGTTTCATTTTATGGTTGCGGAAACTGAGGCGCAGAGAGAATAATTAACTCATCCCAGGTCTGTTAGCTCAACTTGTATTAAAACCCAGGCAACCTGATCTCAGGACCCTTGAGCTTTAACAATGTGGCCTGACTCAACAAGGCACTGGCAATAGCAAGGAGAAGAGAGAATTGCCTGGAAATATTAAAGAGGTAGAAAAGGAAGCCTGCTGCCTTTTCTCTGCAGCCTCAAGTTACTTAAGAGGTTAGCAGGGGTGGGTGGAAGGATGGAATGAAGCAAAATATTTCTAAAAGGGATATGAGCATAAAAGTTAAGGTTTTTCTTTAACATCATGTTAGTCGAAATTTTTGTTCAGCCCGGAGAATTCCAACAGTCATTGCTGAAGAAACAGAGTGCAAATTAATAGATTCTGTTCAACAGACTCTGCTGGGGTGTCTATTGTGTGACATTCACTGCACTGTACAGATGCATAGGCTGGGAGAAGAGGGGAGGAGGGAGGAGGGAGGAAGAAGATCCACGGATGAGCATGATAAGGTCCTTTCCCCCCAAGGAGCTGTCACTCTCAGGGGGCAGATAGTCACGCATACGCTAGTGCTAATGCAGGGCAGAATAATGACGGATAAAATGGAGGAAGACGGATTCTTCTGGGAATGGGGGTAGGGGTTTCAGGAAAGCTTACTGATGGGGGCTAGATTTAAACTGAGCCCTGAGAAATGATTAAATGATAAGGTTGTATGGTGACCGATGATTACTAGACTTAGCTCAGTGATCACACTGTCAGATAGATAAATATCGCGTCATTATATTATACACCTGAAACAATATAACATTATATACCAACTGTACTTAAATAATAATAATACAAAGTCTTAAGAGGAGAGAGGAAAGGGTGAAGAAGAAGGGAATGGAAAGATATTGCTGGCCAACCGAGCAGCTGAATCTGAGGTGTAGAAGCAGGAGAGTAAAGAAGGGATATCCGGCGATGGTTTAGGACATGGATGTGAGTTTGTGGAAGGGTTCAGGAGGCATATGGAAGGATAAATGTGATGGGACAGGGTCAGAGTTTGATGAGCCTTGTATGTCACACCTTGGCTATCACACCAGGTAAAGCCTGGACTTCCCCGTGAGTGTCACAAGGGATGGCATAGCAGAGATCTGTTTTAAGGTGATGATTCTGACATCAGAAATGGGAATAGCTTTGTTGGCACGGGCAGCCTAGAGGCAGAGGCCAGTTAGGAAGGTCTGTCAGTACTGCCAGCTGCGGCCTTTGGCAGGGTGACCGATTCAAACGTGGTGACAGATCAAAGACATGGATAAGGAGAAAAGAAGAGGCAAAGGATTTTTGGTCTCTTCCTGGGTGACAGGGAGTGCAACAGGAGGGACAGAGAAGGTGGAGATGAAAACTGTAACCATGGATTTGGACATGAACAACCAGTGACCCGCTGGCATTTACCGATACGTATCTAATATTGCAATGAATACTTTATAGGTAGTGTTAACATGAGACCAAGACATAACAGCTGCTTGTTTTCACATCGCTCATCTTCCAAACACATATTCTGAAACAAGTCAAATCAGTTATGCTCTTGTCTACCACCTACTTGTTTAGTTGGCAAGAGAATGGTGTTCACGAATCTAAAGTGATAGGTTTCAATCCACCATATGTGCCAGTTAACTTGCTCTATTCAATAGACACAGACCGCATCATTGACTACCTTGGATCATCTCTCCCATGGGCTTAAAAGACCATCCCATTTCTTCGATGGGCAGTTAAATGAACAATGGTGGTAGATGGCAACATTACTCTGTACACATGTCCAACACTCTAAATTTATAGCTCATTGTCACATGTACTCACTCACCTGATCCCAACAACCGACCCATTAAAAATGGCCTATGCTTCTTCAGGATAGAAAATCCATTTGCCACCTTCCATCTCATGGAGATTTTGGTACACCCCACTAAGATGGATATATGGACCCAGTGGAGAAATTTCTTGGTTCATATAGAATCTACCATCTACTTAGCCAAAATGACTTCTTGAAATTTCATTTCCAAGTATTTAAAATAATAATAATAGACGTCATCATTTCCTAATTGTACAACCATGTGATAATGTTGAATAAGCTTTTTAGGAAGACATTGACAGATGTCCCGCAGAGGCCAGACATTTATCTGACCTCTTGTTTAAGACTAGCTGGTATACTAGGGTGGGGAGTTATAATCCTGTTTCTTAGATGCCCCCAAGACTACATGGCCCAGGGTCACACAGCTGGTAGTGACCATCCTGAGGCTCCCAGCAAGACCTTTTCATCTCAGTCAAGTGCTTAACTCCACAAGCTGCCACTGTCTTTCCCTGAGTGACTGACAATACATTGCCGTCTGCATATTTGCCAGCTACATTTCCAGGCGGGAAATCTTTATTCAACCCATTACTGAAGGGCTTTATGAAACAAAAGTGAACACGCAAGAGTTTTCAAGTTGCTATCATCAAGGTTTACTGACGCATTTACTACTGTAGATGGCCATTTTACTTTCTCCACACATTTGTTTCCAGCTTGAATTCCTAAGGACTTTTCTTCCCCCTAGTATCTGACAATGGATCCAGGCTCTTTCCCAGCTCCTCCCCAGACAAGTATTGATCAGCCAGCCTTTCCACTAAACCTTTGCTTGGCATCAGATAGTGAAGTCAAGTAAACTGACTGTTCTCCAAGACAGGCTGGCCTGCTAATTACACCCCTTGGACCTTACGCTTCGGAGTAAAAATTAGGAACAGAAGCACACACAGAAAAGGAGTGTGTCTCTTCTCTCAACTTCCTTTAGGACAGAGTAAGGTTAGGTGACTTTACTAAGGAAAGTACCAGGGTAGCCCTCAAACTTTCAGAGGACTCCCTGTCACAAGTCAAGTGTAGAAACACTTTGGCCTGGTGGCAGTGAGTCTCTTTGATCGATCCCCACACTCTGGAATTTGACAGACCATGATTCCATTCCTCCCTCTGCATTTTTATTTTATTTTTTAGATGGGTGACCTTGGGCAAGTTATTGTACTCTGAGCCTCAAATGAGCTCCCACTTCTAAATGGGTATTATAATGGGAACATGGACCTCAGAAAACAGTCGTGAGCATGAGTGAGATTATGCGTGAGATGTGTTTAGAAGAGTATCCGGCACTCATAGGACAGCTGTTGTGGTTGCTGCAACCTGCTCGACAAATAGCTTCTGCCTTCCTGCTGCTTTGTCTTTGCCCATGCAGTTTTTCTTCTTAGAATAGCCTTTCCCATCCCTATTGCCAAGAGTAGAAGTGCAGCCATCCTTCAGGGCCATCTCAGAGGCTGCCTCTCCCACACAGTCTTCCTTGACACTCCTCTCCCCTAACTGATGAGCCTCTTGCTCCTTTGAGCATTGATTGGTAGTGTTCTGATTTTCTCATGTCATGTACTTTTTATTTGAGTCAGCATTTCAGCTCTCCAGGCCTTGCCTTGTACTATTTGTTCTTTCCCACAAAGCTCTGAACTTCTCCGACTATCACACTCATCGCACCTTAGTATGATTTAATATCTGTCTTCCCAACAGGGACCTGAGTTGTATCCCTAGAACTTAGCAAATGGCAGGCATCCAATTGGACATTGGTTGAATGAATGAATCAATGAATGAATGAACGGTTCTGTCATCCTCTTTATATCTCCTATAGTTCCCAACATATAGTACGTCTTCCATATTTGTCTAAAGACAAATTCAGTGTGTATTACATGGAAGGATTCACACACTCAAATGCCTTTGGAAATCATGTAGGTAGCCAGCATAAGTGAATAGGCCTGGGAATTATACGATGTGGAAAACCAAGGACAGTAGCTAACTGTAAGAGGAGTACATTCCTCTTCTGAAAGAACCCACATGCAGTTTTTTTTAAAGACATTGCTTATCAAGAAAAACATGCTTATCAGCCAAATTGCTCCTGCTGTCTTTTCTATGACCTTTGTAGTATGAGTCAAATAGAGCAGTGTTTATTTATTAGTAGATGGGGAGCCTGTGTTGGGGGTCTCTTCTGTTTCTTTGGGGCCTTGTCTCACCTTTATGAAAGCCCCTTTTCTGGCATCTATGAGAATCTCCAGCTATATTCCTGCTCAAAACTCGCTTTTGTGTAAACTCTTACATGGACAGCAAGTTACAACCTTTTCACATCTGTGTATAAATGGCCAGTAAATAATTCTTATATTAGTTCTTTCTGGGTAACTTATCAGTTACACGTACCGATCCCTTCAACCAAATGGAGGGGTAGTTATAGGAATTGTAGCCTGGAGGACAGGGCACTCTAATTCCCAGAGGAAATCTTAGAGATTAGGAAGACTTGATGGAGTGTGTCTCTCCAATCGCATCACATACCATCTCCCCATTCTCCAAATGAACTTTCATTTTATGTAGTGAAAACAGATGAGGACTCATTGACCTCCAAGACTGAGAATCACAAAGGAAACACATCAGTGCAATAGCAGCACGCTTCACAGAGAGGTTGTTAAAGAAAACGTGGTATTTATACATAAGGGAATGCTATTCTGCCACGAGAAGAGATGAAATAGTGCAATTAACGACAACATGGATGGATCTTGAGATTATGATGCTAAACAAAATAAGTCAAACAGAAAATGTCCGGAACCATATGACTTCACTGATACGTGGAATATAAAACTGAAAGCAACAGAGGAACAAAACAAACAGATAAAGAAACAAAAACTCATAGACACAGACAATAGTTTAGTGGTTACCAGAGGGTAAGGGGGGATGCGATGGTAGATGAGGGTAAAAGGGATCAAATATATGGTGATGGAAGGAGAACTGACTCTGGGTGGCAAGCACACGATGTGATATACAGATGATGTATTACATAATTGTACACTTGAAACCTATGTAATTTTACTAACCATTGTCATCCCAATAAATTTTAATTTAAAAAAAGGTGACGGTAGGGCAAGAAATGTTGGAAATGGATTTATATTCTTTCATTAGGCTTCCATTTGGAGGCTGGCATTCTTTTCTTGATTTGGAGGCAGCCCCTCCAAATCTGTTCTGAGCCAATAGGCTGTAGGTCTAGCATGTATAAAGGTCCACTCTGTATTCAGAAGCAGCAACCCCGTGTGATGGAAGGACCCCCAAGCCTGTGGCTCACAGAGTAGTGCAGACCTGGCAGGAGAAATGGACCAGCAAGAGAACAGGCAGATACTCTCCACACCCCCACCCCCACCACAGAGGAGGTGCCTGTGGGATGCATAACCCAGTGTTCGTGGTAAAGAACTAGGAAGGAGCATCAAGGTCAGACACCCAGCTCCACAATTACATGTGTGTGGACCAGTCCCTTCCCCTCTCTGGGCCTCAGTTTGTTCATCTGTATTCAACGCAAGGCTGGGGAAGGGTGGGAGGTTGGCTTTGATCAACTCTCAGGGCTTTTTCAGCTCTTACAACTCAATAGTTTCCTAGTCAGGCTGTCCCTTCTGGGGTATAAGTAACAGGGGATAAAGGATGTCAGGACTTTAGAAATACCTCACAGAAAACTTGGAACTTCAATTCTGCGTGAAACTGCGCACGTGGTCCTTAACATGCACTACCTTGAAGTTTTTAAGTTTTCAACTATAATTACATAATGCTCTTCCATTCTCTTCTGACCATTCAACTTTGCCTTTTCTCCTGGTGCCCTCCTACCCCTCC
Organism: Rhinolophus sinicus; assembly: GCF_057876585.1. NCBI lineage: Eukaryota > Metazoa > Chordata > Mammalia > Chiroptera > Rhinolophidae > Rhinolophus > Rhinolophus sinicus. Next base: position 92,036,194 of record NC_142505.1, on the reverse strand, counting down.
CCAACACACACACACACACACACACACACACACACACACACACTGTGTCAGTTCCTGCCTTCATGCCAACCCCCATAACTCCATTTTGGAATTCCCACACACTTCTAGCCAGGTCTGATTCTTCCTGAAAACACTGGGAACTTTCCCTGACTGCCCCAGCCTACCCTCAGTCTCCCGCTCTCTGAATTCGTGTCAGACTCACACAGTTCAGCTATCCCACGCCTTGCAGCCTAGTCTCAATTTTTACACTGTTCCGTGTTCAACTTACCACGGCCTCTATGGCCCTCTAGGTCCTGGCCCTTCTTTGCCTCAGTGACTGTGTCACCTACCACTCTCCCTTTCATTTTGCTGTTTGTTTCAGCCACATGGGCCTTCTTTCTAGTCTCCAAATACTCCATACCTATTCCTGCCTCAAAACCATGCACTTGCTACCCTCTGCCCCCAAGTCTTGGCGTGATTTATAACGTCTCTTCCTAGAGTCCTCGACTCCCGTGTGACTGCCGTACTCCCTGAGCAGCCTTCCTAAATAGCTAATTCCCCTCTCCCATCAGACTCTATCCCATTCCTTTTAATGTTTTCCTCCTAGCACTTAATCGCTATCTGAGTTTTCTTATTCATGGCTTTATCTATAATTCATCTTCCCCCCCCACTCATCCCCCAAGAGACTATAGGCGTCAAGGGAGCAGAGGGATGGCTTGGCCGCTTCCTACTCCTAATTTCTAGAACAGTCTTCAGCATGTTGTGGGTGATGAACATTTTTTAAATAAATGAATGCATGTCTGTAGCCACTCACATATTCATGAGTTATATGCCTAGCTAGAGTATAGCTTTCTCAAGAGCTGGGCTTTAATTTACGTTTAGGTGGGAGTCCATAAATAAATATGAATCATGTCAAATGAGAAAACTTGCCAGCTGACTCATCTAAGACTATGTCAAGGCTAAATCATTCAAAAAAATCACAAATGGGCCGAAGAAGAGAAATGCTAAGCTAACAGACTAGTGACATCAGCAGAAAATGTGCGAAAGAATCAGAGGTTAGTGGTTAGCCAGTGGCCGTAAGAAAACTACTCCACTTTGCAGGCTTCCGTTTCTTGACTTGTGAAATGGACACAGTAATAACTGCAGTGAGAGGTAATAGACTAGTGAGTGGGCAAGCCATCTGTAAGTTGCTGCAATATAAGGTGCAGTGAGTGGTTACAAGTTCAATATCATCTATCTTGTAGGCAACAGAAGGGTGATTGTGCCTGGTTGGGCTGGGCCATTAAGGCCCACTGGTGATGCCTGCTGGATGCGGTGGTGGAAGGGGACCTGACCCACTGTCAGCCTGCCACCTGAGAACTTACAAATCAAAGTCAAACATGGTCAAATGTTCTGGAACTCCAATAGAGCTCCTTGCTCCCCCACTGCATGCGGGCAGATGGCCAGGCCATGGGGCACTGGGCAGAAAGCCAGAAACAAGGCAGAGGATTCCTGTTCCTCCCTGGCTGAAGTCCTAACCCTAAGTGGAGACCTGATAATACTGGGTCTTTCGCCTTTGAAGGAAATCCCTAGGACAGCAGGCTCTCCTGGCTGTCAGTGAGGACACCTCCAGGAAGTTATTTAGAAGGGAGACAGCTGGCTCGAGTCTCGAGAGATGGAGCAAAGCCTCAGAAGTTTCATTGCCACTGGGTACGTCAGTTCTCAGGCATAACAGGATGTCCCTCATTTTACAAATGGAGAAACTGAGGCGAGGGGAGAAGAAGTGAACTTGATACAGGCATGCATCAAGATTGAGAACTAGGCTCCAGGCTTGAATGTGGTTCTTTGGACCCTCCGTTTTACAATTATTTTTACCACCACATGCTCTCTCTCTGCTTCACATCGTAAACGGTATACTTTGGTCCCTTTAGCCAGCTGTCTCACTAGAGTTTTATTGTCACGAATAGGACCAGGCAAGAGTACAGACATCTTGAATTAATAATGGCTTAGGTACAATAGTCACCAGACTGTAAACCTCTCAAAGCCCTAGATCATGTTTTCTTTTGTGACATGAAGCCATACATCCCAGAGGTGAAGAGAAAAGATTCAGATTTTCAGACCAACTTGGATTCAAATCTCAGTCCTACTGGTTCACACTTAATGTTAATTTGGGCAAATCACTTAACATGCCTGAACATTAGCTGTTAAATACTATCACTAGCTTTATATCAACTACATGAAGCAAAGCACGACATCTCCATACATACTATAACGTTCAATAAGTACTCGTTAAAAAATGAGTTGCCCGTCACTATCCTCTTGGCTATATTTCTGAGTTGTCATTCTCCTGTCTTTCTTATCACGATGTTGGTAGATCTAGTCAATTCTGCCGGGCTCTGTGGACAGAATCTTCCATGAGGCAAAAGGAACATATTTCTTCCATCAGCATCTCTCTCTTTATTTTCACTGCACAGCCAGGTGAGTCAATTCTGTATTATGCCAAAACGTCACATGTGCTATCCAATCTAAGGTGAAGATAAATACAGGAACTCTTAAGCTGTGCCATCTTCTCTTCAGACCAGGAAAGCAAGAGTTTGGCCAATGGACTTTGTATCCCCACAGGGGCCTTAGTCCCTTTCCCTCATTAACACTGAAGCCAGCGGGGTTTACTGACCTCATGCAGTCCTTCTTATTTCAATAAATAATCACTGAACACCTCCCGTTTCTATACCTTGTGGGTTCTAATGCTGGAAATACCATTGTGAAGGAGACAGACATGGTTCGTAACTTAATTGAGCTTATTCTCTGGCAGAGAAAGATGATGGGCAAGTAATTATGTAAGCAGTCGTCTAATTCCCAGTGCTGTGAGTACGTCCAAGGAAAAGTATGCGGTACTTGCTGACTAATATGAAGAAGAACCTGACCTGGGCAGGGGAGTCAGGGAGGCTCCCTGAAGAAGTGGTGCTGAAGCAGAGCGCTAAGGGGTAAAAGGTAATTAGCAAGGTGAAGAGAGGACCTGGGAACAGAGAGTATTCTGGAAGGGCAGACCGCCCGTGTGAAGGCCCTGCGGTGGAAGGGGCTTGGCAGAGCTGAGGGCGGGGAGGGGATAGCGCAATGATATAAGGTGAGCTCGGCGGGCAGGGGTGACATTTCACTGGGACATGTGGGCTGCGTGTGAAGGTTGGTTACTTGCAATCAGAGGTGTCTAGGGAGGGGCAGTCATGTGATCTGGGATTCAGAGAATAAAAGTTCCTCTTTCACTCACATTTCCAAATTTAAAGAAAGTAGAATTCAGAAAAAGGAGATTTTTCACTTTCTTTCTGAGCTGTCTTGTTGCCTTGGTTATTCATGGCGATTACTGGTTTACTATTTCTCTTCCTAGACATCTACAGGAGTGACTTCTGCAACAGGTTGATAGGAAGAGGTCTTTCTTTTGTTTTCCAGTACTTGTTGGTAGAATGTTTTATTATTTCTCCAACTGCAACTTATTTTTCTTCTCCCACATGGTAGTGCTATGTTTTCACCTGAAATCTATGTAATTTTACTAACAATTATCACCCCAATAAATCTAATAAAAAAAATTTAAAAAAAAGAAGAAAAAGGAATGAGGGCTTTCTCAAGGTCACGTTTAGTAAGTGGCAGCAAAATATGGGAACGAGCTCTCCCATCTCCAAGTCTAGGCTCGTCTTGACATCCACACCTTCCTCTGCTCTGAGCTTCCTTTAAAGGGGTAAAGGCCGTAATTTGCCCAGGCCAGGTAAGCTCTAATAACAGGGTGTTGGAGACCATTCCCTGAGACACCTCCCGGCAGCTGCCTATTGGGGTCCACTTGGCCTCACAGGGGGATGCAAATAAGCTGGAATATATCCAAGGCCTCTGTGGATGACAATCTATCTACCACGCTAAATCATTTCAGGGTGGTCAGAAGTTGGCCTTTAGTGTGGTTCCCAGGAGCTGTTTCCCATAGTTAGCTGGGGAAAGACAGCATTCCCATTTTGGGAAAAGAACCAGGAGATCAAAGGTTCCCGTTATGCCACCCTTGCCGAATTGGACTTGAGGCAGGAAGGCGTGGGTGAGCAGAGCCTCAGCAATGGCTGAGAGTGAAAGCAGTTTCTCTCAGAGAGAGGCAGATCCCCCAACTTCTACTGAGAGAACCATTCCTCCAGGATGGGCCCTGCGGCCTTCTGCCCCAAATAGCTCCTCCATTAGCAGAGGAGGGGAAGAAGCACACCCCTGCCCCCACAAACACCCCTTTGACAAGCCAGCGTCCCCTTCTGGAATCCTACCTGGCAACTCTTCTCATCCTGAAGAGCCTCTAGGACCTTCCTCTAAGTCCCAAAGTTACAAAAGCACCGTGCAGACTTCCTTAGGAGATTCTGTCCCCTTGTCAGCCTCCCCTCTGCCACAGTACCACTGCATGGGCTTAGCAGACCCATAATTCCAACAGCAATTGAAGGCGGTGGTTTCTACCCTCACAGCCTCATGCCTCCTGGTCTTTTTCAGGCACACTAGAGAGCAGGGCCACTTTTCAAAGCTCACTCCTTCACAGGGTGATTCTGGCTGTCCAACCACGTTTGGGAAAGCCTTTTGAAAGGAACAAAGACTCATCCAAATGGAAAACATTATCATTAAAAAGAAAAAGGTTTTGTTCATCAAACCCAGACCCCTTTCCCCTGCCTCCTCGCTCAGGGAAATCTCTTGTATTGTTGGATTCCAACGCTCCCTGGGAAGGCTTCCCGGAGGGGCAACCTTAGGAATGTCCCTTCCTTTCAACTCCAGAAATACATTTTTGGTCCAAGTCATGGAAGCATCTGTGAAAGGCATTATACCACCCACCTCACAGGCAATTCAGAAATAACAGATGTAAAGAACCTGGGCCATGACTGGCACCTAAGTTGGCACTCAGATAATTGGTGCCCATGTCACCTATTCTCCAGAATAGCTATTTCATGGAATGAATTTTGTCTTTTTAGCTCCATCTGGCCAGGACCTTCTTCTTGGGCCTCTGATGGAGAACAGCAGACTATAAACCCAAGACAAACTAGTAGGAAAGAAAAGTTTAGCTGGGCACCCCCCACCAATGCCTTCACTTCAAATGGCTGCAAACTGGTCTTTGTAACCAAAAAAGGCAAGAGGAACACCCTGTTGTCCAATCTATGGACAGCAAGAGAACACCAGCCATCTGGCCTTAGAGGAGATGGTTAGGGCCTCTTGATCTGACTGCCAAGACAAAGCGATAGGAAAGAAAGCCTTAATTGACTTTCCCGGCCAATGCCTCATCTTACAATTTCATCTCATTTTATGACCCTCAGTGGAGGTCAGGTCCCCACTTAGCACCTGCAGAAACGTATGAGGGACTAGAAGGCACCAAATTTAAAATTTCCTGGGCATCAGAGATATGCCGGCACAGCTGGAGGTCAGAGGGAAGAGAGTTCATACATCATTTGGAAACAGCAAGCAGCACCTTGCAATGAGAGAGCCTTCGGCTCTAGGCTCAGCTTTGCCACTGATTTGTTGCATGACCACTAGGAAGTCATTTTCCTACTCTGGCCCTTCATTGGCCCAGATACAGGATGAAGGGGTTGGATAAAATCAGAGATGACATAAAATTGCGTGTGTTTTGTTCAGCTGGGAAAATGTTTCAAAAAATGTGAATCACTTGCTGACATTAAACAGTTGAATAGTTTCAATAAGAATTCAGGTTTTCAATTTCCCTTGAAAAGTCAGAAGTTAGGCATTCCCCCTTGGCCACCGCGGGCTGGAGGCCAGTCGTGGCTGCCCCCATTTAGTTGGGACATGTGTTCTTTGCTGTCCACGGTAGTATGGTTCTCTCTCAGTCTCCCCAACATTGAGGCTGTCATTAATCATTGTTCTTGTTTTTATGACGTTCTCTGGGTTCTCTCAGTCACATTATCAGTCCAGCCCCTGTGGGCATTTGGATGTGGGACCCCTGACCTGAGGATCTTGGGAAAGCTGCCTGGTGTTCCTGTTCTGGAAGTAGACTGTGGAGTCAGTGCATGAAGTTAGATGTCAGCTTTACATCCTTACTAGCGGTGTGACCTTGAGCTACCACCTTAATCTCAGCTAGCTAATGAGGAAGAAACAGTCTCTACCCCATGAGGCTATGGTAAGGACGAAGTCAGACAAGTTTTAAGAACTCTCAGCCTAGGATCTGGAAGATTCTAGTAAGGGTTTAGAAAACATGAATACTGGTTGTTAGTAACATTACCAACATTTTAAACATTACCACACAACTTTGTACCAGACTAGGCTTGTCAGGTCCAATGTGTGTCCAGTGATGCCAGCCCTAGTACCCAATGATCCTCTTTGAAAGATTTCACAGAACGTTGTCTGAGATGACCGTATGGATCCCTTGCAGCTCCAAAGTCCTAGGACCTTCATCAGGGGTCACAAGGCAAGTGCAACCAGGGGCCAGGCAAGTGTCATGACGAGGTGACTACACTGGGATGGGAAGCCCAGGCATTCTTTGAAAGACATTCCCATTTAGTTTTAAAGCACTGGGCTGCTCCAAAGAATCACCACTGTAAGCTCTCGGGCTGCCCATTGGAACCAAAATGGACCTTGTAGGACGGAAGAGGCTACAGATGGATTGGGAATGGGGGGTGGTGTCGTTGTCTTGGAAAGACTACAAGGAAGAGACGGGATTTGGGCGAGGTCAGGATGGGTAGGGAGCTTTGTATGAACTGAAGTCTGGATACATTCATTTTCATGCCAAGAGTCCGTGTTCTGATCTTTAAGTCCCTTCACCTCTTCTTAAGCAACTTGTGTCTCAGCTTCCGGAGAGCCACGGCCTCATTTAAAATGTTGTGAAAGACGGTGATGGAAGCATCAGCTTCCTAAGCTGGTGAATTTTTATTTTTATTTCTTCCTTGGCGTGGTTTAACCTTTGCTTTTGGCAGCTAACATATTGCTCAAGTAAAGGGAAGAGAAGGGGCGAGGGCAGGGAAGCTCAGCAAGATCTCTCAGGGATGACTTTGCTGGCGGAGATACATACTTTCAGTCATTCTTTCCACCACGTTCTGTTAGATTCCATTCTACATGTCTACCTTATGTAATTACCTAATACAAGTGAAGGGACTGCCAAAGCTGTAAGAGAAGGGGACACCCCACACATGCCCCACAATAAAGCTCCGGATAGAAATAAAAAGCCAAGATATCTAACGGCAAAGTGTGGACCTGTGTCAGTTTTTGTAGAGAGGATTTCAGAGCAGGGATTTCTACTCTGGACCTTGCCACTTACTGTGTGACAACAGGAACCCCATCCTTAAATTACCAGTTTCAGTCTCCAGGACTGAGAAGTGTGGATAATAGTACTTGTTTACAGAGTTGTTAGGAATGGTAGATGAGGTCATATACTCCGAGTGCCTGGCATACACAGACGGGTCAGTGCACGGGGTATTATTACTACTACATTGTAACTGCTACTCCTGCCGCTAGCCAGTAATTTTCCGTTATCTGGTCCTCCATCTTCTGCTTACACACCTCTAGTCACAGGGAGCTCAGAACCTACCGAGGCACTCAATCCTTTTGCTGAATATATGTATTTTTTCCCTTGGGTATAAGTGAAAGATGTCTCTCTGGTCTGTAACCTCTTCCTTCATCTACCCCGTAACGTCATCAGGCTATGCTGAGATTCTGCTATGTGTCCAGAACTGTGAAAGGTTTGGTTGGAGAGAGAGAGAAAACACAAGACATGGTCCTAGCCCTGGAGAGGGTCAGACTCAGACGTTAGAGATGAATACACAGGCAGCAGCTTGCCTTGGTTGGCTGGGCCCCAGAGGATTCCTCAAAGAGGAGGCGCCCAGGCAGGCCCACGGTAGGTCCTGAAAGATTTGTCCCTTGATGACCCAGCTATTTGGGCCTCCTTTCTATTTCCTGAACTTTCACAACTTGGGCCCACCGAAGAACATGTGCACTTGAAATTCCCTTTGCCTAGAATGTTCTTCCCCAATATTATCCCAGAACTGATTCTTGTTTACTATTTGCATCCCAGCGCAAATATCCCATCCTCTGCCAGGTCTTCTCTGAGCATCTCAACTAAAGGATCTCTCATTGCCCGGCCCAGCGACTCTCTACCACATCACCCAGTTTTATGTTCTTCTTGCCCCTTGTTATGATCTGAAACTATCTCCCTTATTTATCTGTCGAGGTGTGTGCCTTTCCCCCGTGCAAATAAGAGCAGGGATTCTGCCCATCTCATCACCACTGCATCCCTGCCTCCTGGCACAGTACCCGACACATCGTGGGGACTCAATACGTGTTTGCTGACTATCTCTTGGAAGGTCTGAGAGACGAGATGGAGCCCCTTCCAAGCCCAGACACACCCTCCAGTCTCCATCTCCCACACATGGAGCCTTGTCTGTCCAGAGGTGCCCCTCAGGGACACAGAGAAACAGAGCATCCTGTCTGAAAGCAAACACCACCCAGACCCCACCGCTGAGCAAATTGTTTTTGATTCCACGCAGCACCTGGAAGCCAAATAGATTGTACCAGCACAGCGGAAACTGTCCGCTGCCTGGTAATGAATTAGTTGTTAGCAGAGGTAGTGACACTCACAATCCCATTTGTGATCTGCAGGGCTCACAGCTGCTTCTCATTTTCATAATGCAAGGGAGGAGAAAAAAAAAAAAAGACAAACCCATGCAGGGAGAGACACCAAAATGGAGGCCGCTAAGGCCGTGAGGACTTAAATCCCGTTTAAAGTTTGGAGAGCAAGCTGTGGCATGGGAAAAAAAAATCATCTTCCATCCATAGAGTTATTGAAAGATCTCTCTCTCTCTCTCTCTCTCTCTCTCTCTCTCTCTCTCTTTCTCTCTCTCTCTCTCTCTCTCTCTCTCTCTCTCTCTCTCTCTCTCACACACACACACACACACAACTAACATCTACCACAGAACAGTGTGTGCTCGTGGTGAAGTGCAGGTGTGTCAGACGTGGCTGGGTTCTAATCCTGACTCTACCAGTATTAGTTGCGTGACCGTCAGCAAGCGATTTAAACTTTCTGTGCCTGAGTTTCTTCATCTGTCAGATGGGCAGAACGACAGTCCCCACCTCCCAGGGCTGCTGTACGAATGTTGACCCAGTACAGAAGACAATCCACAGAGCCAAGTGGACCACAGTTGCTAATGTCATTGAGTTGTTGCTGTGACAATTAATATCATTAGCAGCAGCATTTGGGCTTTGCAACACCCCAGTGCAGGAGACAGAGCAGAGGTTACTATCCTGTTTCAAAAATGAGGGAACCAGAAACTGAGGCCCAGAAAGGGGAAGTGAGTTGTCCAATGTAAACTAGCAGAGGGCCTGAGTGGAGCTCATCTCAGTGTGAATTCCAGAAAGCTGCTCTTTTCACACACATATCACTTCCAAGCAAAGCAGACGGTGTGGCAGTTTGAATGTGCTCTGCCCGGAGCCTCTGGATGTCCCATTACCTCAGGCCAGGCTCTAGTGACAGACAATCCCTCCGAGCTGGTGAGCATCACTTAGTGCTTCTTTGGGACCCCAAGCCAGCCAGCCTGCACATGTCTCCTCCCCTACAGTGTGTGGCCCTGCCTTTTAGGGTCCGTGTAGTTTTCTGGGTTCTTCCTCGTCTGCTTGGCAAAAGCAGTTCTCTGAAGAGTTTCTGACGCTCGTCCTGAATACACTGCTGTGATAAGGTCATCTAACACTTTCCCAAGCCTCTTCATGATTTTAGTGCCAACTTTCCTGTTGAGAAAGTAGCGTGGGAAGTAAGACTGAGCAACTGAGCTGAGGCAGCTCATGAGCTGCCAGGGGCCCCTTTCCCGGAGGTCGGGCCTCAGAGTCAAGGTGAGTCCTGGACCAAACATCTACATCTCAGTCCCATGTGGAGGAGCCCAGAATCTGAGGCCCACTGGTCGCTCTGCCGGGGAAGATAATCACCTGTTAGCTTAAGTCCTGCTCTCCTGCCACCTCCATGAGAACTGGTCCTCTGGGAAGATGCTCCCCAAGGGGACAGCCCTGTCAGACAATACCAGACAGTAATTCACCCCCCTGGACTGCAAGCGCAGATGCTTCTGACTGTGCTGCAGAAATGATTGGAATAAAGACCACTCAGTAGACACACACGATGATTCTCATAACACAAAACAGGCAAATACGACCCTAATGAGAAAATCCACTGTGATTGCTTCTGTCGGCAGACAATAGACCACACTCCACTGTCCCAGGCAGGGCACTGCTATGGCAGTTCCTGAGGTGGGGAAGACTCCTTCGTGCTTTACACATCTACTGTCAGGACCAACCTACCCAAGCTCACGTAGCCATTAAGCAGAGGAGAGCTGATTCAAAGCTGGCTGAAGCTTTGGGACGGATGTCAGCAGACGGAGAGCCTGGGCCCAGGGGCAGGAGGGGTGAGACCTGCAGATGGGTAGGCTGTGGGGTGTGGGGGAGAAGAAGGTATGTCGGAGATGCCTTATTTTCTGGATAGATGTGGTGTCTTTACCGTGATAGAAGATACTGGATGAAGGCCAGCTTTGGAGAATGGCCAGAAAAACTGCAGCCAACAGTCAAGAACCACGGGAGTGAACTGTTGCTGCAAAGAGAGGGAGACATTTAGCCCAGCGGTTCTCCAGCAGTGGTGCCTAGAGCAGCTGCAGCAGCAGCATTTGGAAGTCGTTCGAAACGCAGATTCTTGCCTCTCCCCAGAGCTGTTAATTCAGAAACTCTGAAGTTGGACCCAGCAAAGCTGTGTGTTTAGTTCAGCAAGTCCTCCAGGCAGGTCTGAGGCCCATGAGAGTTTGAGAAGCGCAGTTTAGTCTGCTGACCCTGTACCCCAGATGTAAGGATTAGGACAGTGGGATTGCAGAGGTTCAGAGGCAGGGGAGGAAGAAGACACCAGTTTAAAGTTGGAACTGCCTCTGTGTCACAGATTCACCGTTTATACAGCCAGGGGTACAGGACACGAAGTAAAGGGAGGAAAGGAGCCACCTCGAGCCCCCACCAGGGCCGGTCTCTCTCCCAGCCCCTTCCCTCCATTGGTTCACGTAAGCACTCCAGCAGCGCTGTGTGGTAGGACGACTCTCTTCCCTCTCTGCAGATGAGGAAACAGAGGCTCCTGAAGTTTAGTGTGGAATCAGGAAGCTAATATGTAGCTGAGCCCAAAGGCGATGTTAGCTATGCCTGAGTGCAAAGCAGCCGATCTTTCTCCTTTGCTGTGCTGTGCATCCACTCTCCCTCTCTGCGTTTCAGTGTGATCCCAGGCAAATAAGATCTGTGTATGGATTCAGAAAGCATGGGCAAGGTCCTTTTCACATGCCAAACACATGCAAGTTATATGCACACAAACTTATGCCTGATACATAACCCACGATTGTAACATTCCAGCTGCGGTGACTTTGCAGAGTTCCCTTGCATTGGGTTTCATAGACAGGAAAACACTTAACGATACGTTAGGGACTGATCTAGGAAAAAATTTTGATATTTTCATGTAAGGGTGTTTTAAAACAAAACAAAACAACATCCTGCAATCTACCACCATCACATTTCATAGTAGAAACGGCACTTGAACAAGAGAAAAGAAAAAGCACATAATCTCAGAATAAAGGAGTTCCATAAAAATATACATTTTGCTTCATTATATTGGTTTCATTTTTCTGATTTGCTGCAGTCACAAAAATATTTCTCCAAACTATAATGCAGTGATTCCTAAACATGGTTCCACAGGCTGGGGCCATATTGAAGTTTCCTTGTCCTAAAGTCCATTTGAGGGGAGCATCTACACTATACAGAACAATTGAGCAGCCGTCTTACTGATTCTGTTATAATGATTATCCCCATGGTGCAAACAAAGAAACGAAGACCCACTAGCAAGTTTAGGAGTCAAGGCTCAGACTCAGGCCTGTTGGATTGAACCCATTCACCTTTTTAGCACATTACAGCCCCGCTCTTTAATTTCCACAGGACTGGCTTTGTTTTAAAGTGTTGAGTGACTATTGCTAAGTGGCTAATAGGAAAGTTGGCTTTCATCCTGGCCATTCTATGCCACGATCACAGCTAATGAAGTTTCATCAATCAAAGTGCCAGTTGTGTACCTAAAGAGACTCTTCAATTTACTAAGCTGAATACATTCCAACCAGACCAGAAAAGGTTGGAGGGGGTAGTATTATCTGCAGAAGTCCAAGCCTGGCTCCTACTGTCAGCTGAGAGAGAGGGTTGTGGTTTGGATTCAGTTACAGGCACAACAACTAATGTTTGATTTATAAAATGTCATCGACAGCTTTGCACATTACCATAGATAACCTGTTTCAGGTTTGAGGAAAGGAGGAATTGGAATTACCCATATCCTCCACGTCTTGCCTTCTCATTGAGGAGAAGCCAGCTGGAGTTGATTCTTAATAAGGAACACTCTGAATAGCCCATCTAAACTCTACAGGATGAAATATCAGAGAGGACCAGTACCCAGCATTTGGTCAATGAAGAGAACTAGCCTCAGAGCTATTGACATTTTGGACCAGATACTTCTTTCTTATAGGGGTTTGTCCTGTACCTTAGAGGATGTTTAGCAGCATCCATTGCTCCTACCTAGATGCCAGTAGGCCCCTGCCCCCAAATTGTGACAATCAAAAATGTCTTCAGACATTGCCATGGTCGCCTGGGGAGGGGAAGGAGGCAAAATCACCCCCAGTCGAGAACCACTGAAGAGTAAGAGGAAAGGGTAAATCATCTTGGCAATTGGGTGAGTTGGCTTTGTGTGTGTGTGTGTGTGTGTGTGTGTGTAAGTATTGTGTACACTTCTAATACACAGCTGAGCTCTGGAATTCAATAGGTGATATATGTCCATGGGCTGTACCTCAGTTCAGTAAATAGTCGAATCCTTGAGAGATCCTAAGCTGACATTGCTAAGACTGAATATGCCTGTTCACTATTTATTCAAGAACAGGTCTGCCAAAAGATGGTAAATATTTCCCCTGGACGTCTATCAACTATCAGATGGGTTTAATGGGTGATTTTTTTTTTTTTTTTTTTTTTTTTTTTTTTTTTTTTTTTAAATAATTTTATTCTGTTATTTCATGCCTTTTTTTTTTTTTTTTTTTTTTTTTTTTTTTTTTTAAAGATTTTTTTTTTTTTTTTTTTTTTTTATTGGGGGAAGGGGAACAATGGTCAAATTGTTGTCCTTTCAGTCTTAGTTGTGGAGGGTTCTGTTCAGCTTCAAGTTGTTGTTCTTTCAGTCTTAGTTGTGGAGGGTGCAGCTCAGCTCCAGGTCCAGTTGCCGTTGCTAGTTGCAGGGGGCACAGCCCACCATCCCTTGCGGGAGTCGAACCGGCAACCTTGTGGTTGAGAGGACAGGCTCCAACCAACTGAGCCGTCCGGGAAGTCAGCGGCAGCTCAGCTCAAGGTGCCGTGTTCAATCTTAGTTGCAGGGGGCGCTGCCCATCATCCCTTGCGGGACTCGAGGAATTGAACTGGCAACCTTGTGGTTGAGAGCCCGCGCTCCAACCAACAACTGAGCCATCTGGGAGGCAGCTCAGCTCAAGGTGCCGTGTTCAATCTTAGTTGCAGGGGGCAGAGCCCACCATCCCTTGCGGGACTCGAGGAATTGAACTGGCAACCTTGTGGTTGAGAGCCCACTGGCCCATGTGGGAATCGAACCGGCAGCCTTCGGAGTTAGGAGCACGGAGCTCTAACCGCCTGAGCCACCGGGCCGGCCCCTTAATGGGTGATTTTGACTCTGAGGGCGATGCTTTCCTCCAGAGAGCCATAGGATGTTGCTATCACAGGTCCACTGGACTTACAATTAGGAAACTGTATTTTTCAATCCACCAATAGAGGTTGTTGGCCACCAATATTACAGATCCGGGAACTAGATGCTAAACAGAAGGCACTGGGTACAAAGATAAAATCAAGTATTATCAGAGAAGCCTACTCTAGAAGATGATCACTCTCTTCACTTCAAACCTAGTGCCATTTAGAAAAACACACACTATACCACTCTATAAGTGGACACTGATTACTCTGATTCTGATGAACTTATTTTGAGAAGTCAGTCCTCGAGTCTAGAATTAAATGAATGAGCTTTGCAGGGAGGCTGGTCCAGAAGGACCATCCCTTCTAGAAGGGTTGCCTTACGGAAGCCTTATCTACCTGCGAGGAAGGATGTGTGTCCAGTCCAGAAGGGTATGCCCAGCGCAAGGTTTCTCAAAGCACAGTCTATAGACCCCAACTTCACTGTCATTTAGGAAGCTTGGTAGAAGGCAGAGTTTTGAAACTCTGTGTCAGGAATTCTGATTCAGTAAATCTAGATTCTAAGGATCAGGATTTTTGATGACCTTCTTGCTTCTTTAGCTTACTTAAGTTGGAGAACCATAGCCTAAGACTTCTTTCCAAAGAGCACTTACTTTTCAAAGCTCCCTGTCTTTGAGAAAGTTAGGGTTTGTTTGTTTGTTGTTGTTGTTTTGGAGAAAACTAGCCTGTGGTAAGAGTCGCTGCTGATTAATAATAATTCATTTATTCAACAAATTATCTTTCAACTGCCTATTATACTTGTATGCTAGGTACTATTACAGGTCCTAGGGACTCAGCAACTCTGAGAATAGTCATCTGTCATACTTGTATGCCAGGCACTGTACCTTGTTTGCTTCTCACTTTTTTTTAAATTTATTGGGGTGACCATTGTTAGTAAAATTACATAGATTTCAGGTGTACAATTCTGTATTACATCATCTATAAATCCCATTGTGTGTTCACCACCCGGAGTCAGTTCTCCTTCCATCACCATATATTTGATCCCCCTTACCCTCATCTCCCACCCCCTGCCCCCCTTACCCTCTGGTAACCAGTAAACTATTGTCTGTGTCTATGAGGTTTTGTTTCTCACTTGTTTGTCTTGTTCTTTTGTTGGTTTTGGTTTATATACCACATATCAGTGAAATCATATGGTTCTCTGCTTTTTCTGTCTGGCTTATTTCGCTTAGCGTTATACTCTCAAGATGCTTCTCACCTTTTGAGGTTGGTGGAATCACTTCTGCGTCACAGGAAAAAAGCAGGAGGCTCAGCTGACCTGCACAGGGTCTCAAAGTCAGTCCATTTAAATCACCATCTGTCTGCTGACCTACTCTGTGTTCCTTCCACAACAGCAACAACATGAGCATAAACAGATAAGAGAAAAAAAGTGTTCAAAGTGGTCTGAGTTCAGCGCCGAATGAGTGAATATTGAGGGTGTTCTGCACACAGTGAATCACTGCAGGCTGAGGAGGAGGCGGCGGCTCGGAGGAAGTGCTAAATGGCAGCGGGAGGGATACAGGAATTCAGAAAGGGAAGAAGCATTTGGGGAGGGGTGATCATACAACAAGGCATGGTGTGTACCACGGCATGAGGTCGAAACGCATAAGATTAATGCTGGGATCCATGAGTAGGTCCAGCTAGAGCAGAGCCAAGGAGTAGGAGAGAAAGTCCCCAGGTAGGTGGGAGCTGGGTTATGGAGGGCCCTCTCCTATTATGCTTGGGTGTCTAAACTTCACCCCATAAGACAATGGGGACTCCCTGGAAGATGATGAGAGAGAGAGAGAGAGAGAGAGAGACAGAGAGAGAGAGAGAGAGAGAGAGAGACAGAGAGACAGAGAGAGAGAGAGAGAGAGAGAGAGAGAGAGAGAGATTTGGAGAATAAAATAGATCAGGCAGTGTTTGCAGGATGGATCATTGGGAGAGGGAGACCAATGAGGGCTGAGAGAAGCAGGTTGGAGATATATATTTATACAGCAGAGTTCAGGCGATTCATTAACTAATGAGAATTAATACCTAACATTTAAGGAGCTTTTACTATGTTCTAGGCCCTGTTCTTAGTAATTTACATGGATTAATTAATTTGATCCTCACAAGTTCCCTCTCTGATAACATTAGGGCTGTTCACACATCCCCAGCTGTCCTTCTGTCACATGGTGCGAGTATGACTGCATTTGCCCAACCCCTTTTGAAGGTCAGCCTGGCCTTGTGACTGGCTTAGTCCAATGCACTGAGTGGAAGTGACGTCTGTTACCTCTGGGAGGAAGCTTTAAGAGCCAGTGTGTGTTTTGTCGCAGCTATTTCCCTGCCACAGTGATCAGGGAAGCATTTTGAAGGAGCTTCTCTTGAGCCTGCGTCCCTGAGTGAATATGGAGAGCCAAACGCCCTGCCTTCTTGTGCTGGGCATGTAGCAGGAGCGAGAAATAAACAGCTCATTGCAATGCGGGAGTCATGGCTACTGGAATATAATGTGGCCTGGCCTGACTGGTATAAACCTTTCCTGATTGAGAATGTGATCTTTGTAGTCGGACTTCCTGAGTTCAAAATCCCCACGCCATTTACCACATTTGGTAAATCACCGCCTCTCTAAACCTCATTTACTTCATCTGCCAAATGGGAATAACCGAAGTGGCCACCTCACAGGGACATTGTAAAAACAACGACGACTTGACACACAATGTCACAGGCAGTTTTCTAAATGTTCTATTGTTTGTATCCGAGGTAGTCCTCACAATGACCATTTTGCAAATGAGGACACTGAGGCACACACAGGATGATGGCACTTGCCCAAGATCACACAGCTAGTAAGTCATAGGGCCAGGATTCAAACGCAAGGCAGTTTAATTCTAGGGCCTTCCACGTGTCCACTGGCAATGCATGGGAAGCACTTAACTCCCAGCACACAATAATTACAGAATCATTTTTTCCATTAGGCATGATAAGCAGAATGTCTGGGGCCTGTGGTCTCTTGGAGGGCCTCCAAAGTATTTCTGATCAGAAAAATAAATACATTGGCTCTGAAATATTAAAAGCAAAGCGTAGAATCAGATGAATAAATATTTAAATGTATATAAAACTTGTCACTATGTCAACTAGTCCTCAGCAGCCTCACGCGAGTCACATAAATCACATTTACTGTGAGATGTGGGTGCACAGTAGTATCTTT
The DNA here is from genome assembly GCF_057876585.1 of Rhinolophus sinicus. Classification (NCBI taxonomy): domain Eukaryota; kingdom Metazoa; phylum Chordata; class Mammalia; order Chiroptera; family Rhinolophidae; genus Rhinolophus; species Rhinolophus sinicus. The sequence continues at coordinate 92,019,318 of NC_142505.1, read as the reverse complement.
GACATGATGGGGAGGTAGGACTTGCAAAAGTTCTTGGAGCCTAAAATACGCCTTAAAATGACCCTCTGAATGGAGTTCAATAAGTATTAGCTATCACATAATTTTCATGACTGTCCTTAGCTATGACCAACAGAGACACATCGGAAGCTGTTCAAAATTCTGCAACAAAGCAAGGATTGGTCCTTTGAGCCACTCCCAAATGGCTGTGCACAGCTCACAGCTAAAGCTGGTCCGTCTCCAGGCTCAGACTGAGTTTCTCCTCTTTGAGACAGCGGTGGAAGTGGTAGCCCTGCAATGGCCTGCCCACTCCCAGACTGCCAGGTGGCTGAGAATGGAGTTAAATGTACCTTCGGAACTACAGCAGAAATTCAGAGGCTCTGAAAACTACAGCTGCTTTGATACCACCTCTGCTTCCCAGTGTCTGTTTCTCCTGTCCCTGGTGCTTTCTGCAGTTTATGGCACGTAGTAACTCAACCTGTGTAAACCCTTCTTTCTGAAGACTGAATCTGACGCTTAAACCTTGACTCATCATCAAGGGTCTGTTGCTTAGCCTGGAGGATTGTGTTAACTCCAGAGTATCTCGTATCTAGAAACATTTTCCCTCCCAGAGGTTGAGCTAACAAATTCTGATCCCAGGCCCTCAATTGTGTTTCTGTTGTGGATTGCGCCATTTCATCATTGTAACTTACGTCTGTAGAGTCTATATGATTTTCCCAGTTGATTTTTAACTCTGGTGCAGTGATTTTATAGTAATATGTTCTGGGATCCAACGGACCTGAATTTAAATCCTTGCTCTATCACATCTTGAGGAGTAATCTTAGTAAGTTACTAAACCTAGGTTGTTATCTACATTTTAGGGTCTAAAACAGTAACCTGCCTCATAGAAATGCTTTGAGAATTAAATGAAATAAACCAGTGGAAGTGAGTAAAACATATAATTGCTCAATAGATGTTAGCCATTAATATTGTTACTATTACCAGTTCTCACATTTGATTTTCAAGGACCCCTGTGAAGCAGGCAAGTCAGCGATCCTGGTCCTTACTTTATGGAGAAGGAAGCAGAGGGTTGGAAGCTAAAGAGGCTATCACATGCCCGATATTATACCTTGTCACAGAGTTTGTTAGGAGTAGACCTGTGGAGCCTCTGGCACTAGATCTAGAAAGCCCCCCATCTTTCAATCCCCCCTTTGCCTGGGTGCGCCTTCCCTAACCCCCTTTTATATCCATGGGCCCCCATGAAGACAGTTTTGATGGCGTCCTCATTTATTCCAGAGACTTTTATAGCTGGCCCCGTGTTGTGTTTTTGCTCAGAAACAAATTATCCTTTCTTCTTATGCACCAAGCTCAAACCTCAGAGGACTGCTGAGAATCTTGGATGTGGCAACTTTTGAACTGGTAAATCATGTGCCTTTGTCCTGAAAGGCTCCACCGTGGGTGGCACCGCATTGCTCAGGGCCCTGCTGGGACAGCTAGACAGTGGTGGGCTGGCATTCTCACCTCTCTGCCCTTCACTTTCTCTGCATGGCATATAAGCTAAATAAAGGTTGAGGAAATAAAATAAACAAATGATCGGAGAGTTTTAAGAAGTTCAGAGTGAGATAAAAGAAAGGAAACCTTGATTGCTAAAGCAGACCAGTTGGGAGTCCATAAACCTCAGAACTAGAGGTTGCATGAAGTTAAACTGAACCCAGCACACGTAGCATAGAGCCTGGCTCCCTAAGCGCTCAACACACATTAGCTATTATTACTACTAAGTTAACAGGCGTGGGACCTCAGACACATCTCTTCACCCTCCCTCTTCGCTGGCCAGACAGATTAATGATAGTTCCAGTTCTACTCTACTCTGCATGACTGGAGATTATTAAGAGAAAAAAAACAGATGTAAAAATGCCCTGAAAATGTTAAAAGTGTAGTCAAAATGTATGGTCTTACTATTTTTACTAATTATTACTATTATATAACGACCTTTAGCCCACGACAATAAGTCTGACTTGAAGTATTGCTAACCACCCAGTCGATTGCATTTGGGAGAGCGCGTCTTGTGATGGCCCCTGTCTAGGGCCACGTTCCCTTCTCTTCGCCTGGCGAAGCGCATTTCTCAAGGTTAATGGGGTCACAGACTCCATCCCTCCCAGATCGGCTCTCTTCACAGGGGCTGCACATCTGGGCAATATTTTACTAAAGCTGCAGGTCCTGGGGCCAGGGTCAGGCAGGGTAACTAGCTCAGTTCTGGTCCCAGTGTGGCTCCTTGAACTCTGGGTCCGAACGCAATCCACGTACAGAATATGAGCTGAAATGTGATTTACAGGAGAAGTCTTGACTCCACTCAAATTGAGTTTCCCAGAAGAAACAAGTCATACAGCAGGTTGTGGTTCTCAAACGTTTGTAAGACTCATCGGAATCACCCGGAGGGCTGGTGGAAACAGACTTCCGGGCCCAAACCCCAGAGGTTCTGAACCAAGGAGTCTGTGGTGGGGTCTGAGAACCGGAGTTTCTAACTGATGAACTCACTGCTGCTGCTGCTGCTGCTGCTGCAGGATCCCGCTCTGAGAATCACTGGCCTAGGGCTGAAGACCGCAGGCTCTGGAATGGAATCAGGATGACCGTTTGTAATCTTACTCAGCCACTTAGCAGCTGTCCCCAGGGGCAAGTTACTTGACCCTCTTGGTCTCTGTCTCTGCAAATATCAAACTGGGTTGTTACGTTGTTTAAATGTGATAGTACTCAGTAAGTCAGGGGGTGATTTTTGATGATTACATGAAAAAAACAACACATGCAAAGTATTTTGCATGGTGCTGAGCACGTACAGGCCATGTCCAAGGTTAGCAGCCACCGTTACCACCATCATACACGTATGCAGGGTTACACTTCCCACCCTAAAACTTCGGCATCTCAGTTTCCCTCATTAGACTGCGAGCAGCTTCAGAACAGTGGTCCTGTCTTGTTCATTTCTGTATCCCCAGGACTGAGCTCAATGCCAGGCTAACAGAAAGGACACACTGTAGAAACTCATTCACTCACTCAGTTGTTTAGTCATCTCATTGATAAATGTTTATTGAGCACTTTCTCTGTGCCAGGCCCAGTCTAGACACTGAGGATACAATGAACAAGAAGGAGCAGACCCTGTTCTCCTGTATCTTACACTGAGTGGGTGAGAAGGACGTTAAATAATATAACAAGTAAACAGGCAAAATAGTAATTACGAAAAATGCTTGAAGGACATAAAAGGTGCTGAAATAGAGGGCCATTAGGGATTGACTTTAGGTAGAATGTTCAGGAAAGTTCTCTCTGAAGTAACATGTGAGCTGAGACCTGAATAATGAGGTGGAAGCAACGTGTCAAGATCTAAGAGAAGGGAATAGTCAGTGCAAAGGCCCTGAGGCAGTGAGCAGCTTAGCCTGTTGGAGGACCAGATAGAAGGCCCTGAAAGACAAAAATCTGCTTCCATGAGTGAGGGCTAAGAGGTAAGGTTAGAGAGGGACAGGTTCCTGGAGGGCTTTATGGGCCAAGGTGCAGTTAGTATTGTTTTCTAGTAGGGGAATGACATGTTCAGCTTAACACATTTGAGACGTCGTATTATCCTCTGGGTGGTGCATACCCTGGAAAGAGGCGAGAAGACAAGTTAGGAGGTTAACGCAGCAACATGGGGCCAAGCAGTGTCCTGTCAGTGTGGAATATGAGGAGATTGAAAAACAAGTGTCTGGATTCAAACTATATTTTGTAGCTAGTGCTGACAGACTGGCTGATGAGCTAGATGTGGGAGTGTAGGAAAGAGAAACAAAGGACTAGTACGGGGACTTAATGACGCATCTCCAGCTGTGATCTCTTCATAAGAAGCTGCCACAGCTACTTAGCTTCCCATCTGCTCACATCCCATCCCTGTCTCCCTTAGCCAATCCAATGCTTCCCTTTTTAGGGCCCAGGGGCCTTTCCCAGGCTCCTGGAGGGTCCCTGCCCTGATTTCTGAAGCTCTGTAGCCCCGCATGGGGGGTATTATCCTAGGAGCCCAGATGTCCTGCTCCCTGCAAGACAAGGGTGGGGGGTGGCAAGCCCTCGGGGAGTCATTAGCAGAGTGGCCCGTCAGCAGGCAGCGGATGACAAAATAAAGCCATGAGGGCACTCTGGGGATCCGGGATGCTGGCAGGAACCTGAAAACAAGTTCAGTTGAATATTAAGAGAGAGAGGTCCTCTTGTTGATTTGGGCCTCCTACTGCTGCGGGGAGTGGCAGGACCATGGAAACAGCAGAGGATATCTTCCGGGCCTATTTGGTTTCCCGGGTTGCTGAAGACACTGTATTCTTTGATGGCTGTTACAAATAAGGGACGCTGACCCCAGAGCCTGCTTCCCTCCCAGCCCCTGCATCTCTCACACCCAATCTCCTTTTTCATCAATTTTAGGATCCAGCCATTATGGCCAAGCTGAGGTTTCTATTAATTTTCCCCCCCATACTATGGTAATGAATGTTGCCATCCACAGAATATTTTTCATCAGGCATAGATCATGCTTGTTTTTTTGTATTTGACTTTTGTTTTTCCATTTTATTTTTTCTTTTCTTCCCTTCAGTTGGCATGGGAACCCTGAAACACCGATTCAGGGAGGATCCATCAACCACATAATGCTCCCCCATGGCGTTCTAGTGCTTTGATCTGTTCAAAGTGCGTACAGTTCTCCCTCGTGCAGGGAGATCTGGAAGCAGCCAGCCTTGTTGTTTTCCTGGCTGAAAGGCTCTATGGCTCACATGATTCCAGAGGTATAAGAACCCTAGAGACCAGTCCAAACCCCAGAGAAAGGCAGTGTCTGAGCCAAGGTTACACAGCAAGTCGGCAGTATACAGAGGACTCAAATCCAGGTTTTCACACACTTCTGGATGCTATGTGACCTTTTAGGATCAGCTCAAACTTTTATGGCCCTTTGTTTGTTCGTGGGTGAAATCAGATTGTAGTCTGCCCTCTTTCCCCCAAGGAGTGCTCCGAGGTTAAGTGACTCATGTGATTCGTTCACATAAATGGTGAACGTTTCTTTTAACCCTAAGACTCCAAACATGAGTCTTGCAGATAGATGTTCATACATAGTTATTAAACAGATGGAAAATGAAAGGGAGCAGTTACATGTTTATGCCTCAGAAGTAGATTTGATGGATTACTATTCATCTACTCAGCTCTGAAACTATTCACCCATTCGGCAGTTGTCCTTCAAACACTTAATGCCTCGTTAAAGCCATGGCAACTGAATTAAAAACGGGTTAAAAAAGACATCGACCTTGGCCCTAAAGAAAGGTGAGATCCAGCAAGCAAGACAGTCTTGTAAGAAACTCATCACCGCACGATGGGTTTTGAGCGGTAATGGCTGACCTAAGGCACTGGACTCTCCCTTGGGAGGGTACAGCCAGGACAGCCTTCCCTGAGTTCAGTGGCTTGTCACTTGGGGCTTAAAGGGTGACTAGGAGTTTTAGGCAAGCATAGCCAAGGCCCGGAGGTGTATTACAGCAGGGTGTTTTGGAGTGGTTGCTAGTCGTTTAGCAGTGTTGACACAAGACAGAACTAGTATTTATTAGGTACTATATGCCCTGTGCTCGATATTTCACAAGCAATTTTTCATTCCATGCATATGATAAGAATTGTTATTAACCCCATTTGACAGCTATAAAACTGAAACTCAGAGCTATTACATGGTTTTTTTCCCCCCAAGTTTTCACAGGTGAGGGGTGGCAGATGTAAAATTAATAGATGTTTGACACCAAAGCCTGATTTCATTGTCACTACTCATTATGGTCTCTGTTAAATAGGGGTACATGGGGAAACTGAGGCCAGGGTATTGGACTGGAAGTGAAGTGAAGAGAGGATTCATGAGTTGCTTAAGGTCGCATGGCTAATCAGTGACAAAACTAAGGCTTAAGCCCAATTGTCCTATTTCCATCTTTCCTCTGGACTATGGGACAAATTGATTAGGGACAAATTAAGAGACCAAGATAGAAAGAATGTCAGAAAAAGACTCAGCCATCCTCCGGAGAAACACCAAATATCTTGTGTATCTCTTCCACTGTTCTGCTTGTGCTAGATTTTCCCGGGGATCTGTGCTGGTGGAGGAATTCTGAGTATTTGTGGATAACAGATGTGCATATTTTCTTGGTCTAGTGAAATGGAGAGAAAAGGTAGAGAAGTTTGGGCACAGGGCCAGCCCTCAGCAGCACTAGGTCTAGTCTACAGGACTCCTATCTAGTTCCCGAATGCACCGCCTCCATCCTTTTGCATAAGCTTCTATTTGCTTCCTATCCACCATCTAAGTATGTTCCTTTATCAGGGAGCAAGCACCTCAATTACCAGTTATGTTAGTCAGCTTAGGCTTCCATAACAAAACACCAGAGACTGGGTAGCTTAAACAATAGAAATTAATTTGCTCGCAGTTCTGGAAGCTGAAAGTCTGAGATCAGAGTGCCAGCCTGGTTGGGTTCTGGTGAAAACCCTCATGCTGGCTTGCAGGAGGCTCCCACTTCACCATGTGCTCATATGGCCTTTTGTGTGTGTGTGTGTGTGTGTGTGTGTGTGTGTGTGTGTGTGGTGGAGAGAGAGAGAGAGAGAGAGAGAGAGAGAGAGAGAGAGAGAGAGAGAGAGAGAGAGAGAGAGAGAGAGAGAGAAGGGAGTGCTCTGGTATCTCTTCTTAAGGGCACTAATCTCACCATGAAGTTCCCACCCTTATGACCTCATTTAAACTTACTTTTCTTCCAAAGACCCATCTCCAAATACCATGACACTGGGGGTTAGGAATTCAACATGTGAATTTTGGAGTGACTCAATTCAGTCCATAGAACCAGTTCGTTGAATTAGTGTTATGCTCAGAAAGATGTGCCCTTATTGGTCAGGGATGCTAAAGAGGGCAAGTTTGAAACCAATGGATGGCGTTCTAAGTGTGGTGCCACAGGCACTAGGCCATCAGGGCAGAGGTGGTAAGGGCTTCTGTAAAAGGGCCAGATTTCCAATAGTCATGCTGTTCGGGAGATGCTCAGAACCAAACAGAAAGAACCCTCTCCAGTACAGTGGGCTCTGCTGTGATGAGCCAACATCTGTCCAGCCTAACCTCCCATTCATTGGTCTTTGTTTGGCCTTCTAAGCCACAGAGAATATACTACATAATCCTTTTCCAAAGATGGCTGCTTGGATGTCTAGGGATGTCATGTTCTCTGGACCTTCCCATACACAGCCCAAGACTTTCCTTCTCAGAGCCTCCCACCATTCCTCAGTGGAAAAGCTTTCCAAATCCCGGAGCATCTGAACATGGTCTATGAGTAAGGCACCCCTATTCCTACGACTTTCCTGTGAAGTTCAAAGGCCAATTACTCAAGGTAGATGAGGCCTTGTCACTGGATTTCTTTATAATATCTGTAAGAATAGATTTGGTTTTGTCAGATAAAGGCTTGGGGCAAAACAGGTTCTGCTGCCTCAAAGCCGCTGCAAACTCCCCACGCCCAGTCCTGCCACCTTCCCTACTATACGTCAACATCTCCTCAGCTTCTTGATGCAATTTGGCTCTTTTATTTTTGATGTCAACTTTGCATATTACATGAAAGATCATGTATTTCAACTTGCCTCATTTTAAAACAGATCCGGGGCTTTTTTCTTTAAATAGTAGTCAAGAGGCTGGGTGTAATTCCTGGGTGAACATGCAAATGTGGGTTATCCAGAACCAGCTTTGCAAGGAGGCAAAAAGGGTGCACAGCAGGAAAGCTGCCAGTTTGGCCAGTGCTTTCCTAGAATCTGCCAGTTCTTTCTGAAATCACCAGTAATTCCTTGTTCTGGGTCAAACTGTTGGGAGGACTGGTTCTAAATATTGTTAGGGAGCCAGGAAGAGTAGAATGAATTCTGCTTGGTGGTCGGAAGTCCTATGTTAGACTTATAACCTGGCAACTAAACTCACTGCAAACGAAGCCCTTCATGTTCTCTGGACCTTAGTTTCACTGAATGTAAAGCAGAGGATAAGATAAGTATTAGTAGGCAATTCAGTAAAAAGATGGACTATTAAATTAGGAAAATACACACTCTAACCATCCTCTGAGAAATGAACAAAACCCATTAGCATATTAAAGGACTTTCAAAGTCCTGAAAAATAGAACCCCCCTGCTTTGTTTAATCCAGCATTACTAAATGTATGAACACACAACCTTCTCTCATCACCCAACCCCCAAGGAAAACCTGTCAACAGCCTCCGAACTTCAGAGTTCCAATGGGGAATGTAGACTAGATGGATTCCCAAAGCCCTTTAAAAACGCACCCTTTGGTGTCCACCATGTAGAAGTGTCGCCTTTCTGTGTCACTTGATATCAGGTAACTTTATTCTGGTGGACGATTATTCTAGTAACTGCTAAATAAAACAATATCCATGTATAAAGAGGACCTTTCGAACATCAGCTAGGAAACGTCAGTATTCTGTTTCTGAAATACCTTTTCCTGGCCTTGACAGCCTTCTCTAGTCGGAAACCAGTGCACGTCTTCAAACGCATCTTCCAGGGCTCCCAGGGAACCTCCATCCAAATCTTCCAACTCACCATGTTAGCTCTCCACCTCTGTCATGACCTCTTTTTCTTTTGGCTATTTTACCCAGTCTCATCTACAATCCTGGGCAATCCAAGTTTACAATGCCCCCCGGATCTTTCAGATAGTTGTGCTCAAGGCAATATTAAACTAGGATCAACTCAGTCATCTCACTAAGGCGGGAAAGCAAAGAGGACATCTCAGAAACTGTCTCAGTTGCCCATGTCTTTAAAAAGTTAGGTTCTTATTAACCCTCTTTTTTATCCTAAAATTCGCTTTCCCAGAGCACTGCATTCCTCAAACACTTTAGTCAACATTGCCCTACATTTCACTCCAGTAGCAACTAAATATATAGTTAAAGCATTGTGCCTCCTCCTTCCCAAATAAGTACAAGACCAGATTTAAATTTTATTTTATTTTATTTTAATTTTAAGGCAGCTGACTCGAAGTAAGATGTGGAGAACTGAAAGGAACTGTGTTGGCAGATGGCAAAAGGAAATGAGTAGCAAAGTTGCTCTATTTGGGGCTTTTGTTGTTGCTGTCATTTTCAGATCAAAGAAGCTTTAGATCTAGAGATTTCCTAACTAAATTACAAAATCCCATTAAGAGAGTTTTTTTCTCTATACCCTTCATTTCAACAAGAACACTGGATTTTCTGATGAAGACTCTGGAGGGCATTTCCAAAACAGCTGGTCTTCACAAACAATTAAGTTGAACACACAATAATAGCTCCCATTTATTGGACACTCGCTACGCCAGCCCCTGTGCTATGCTATGCTAAACACTTTCCAAGTTTATTTCCTTCAATCCTCATAACAACTCTAAGAGGAATGTATTATTACTGCCACTTTACAGGATAAGAAACCGAGGCTTTGAGAGGTTAAGTCACTTGTAAAGATTGCACAAGATTTAAAATTAGGAAAGCGTTTCCAAAGTCCTGGCTATTAACCATTATGCTATCTTGCCAATATTTATTGAGCATCTGCCCTAAGCGTTTGGGTTACAAATACATATCATCTTGTTTTCTCACCCTCGAAGAGCTCAGGGGCTTGACAGTAGATATGACCTTTTTCAACATACAAAAGGTAGAAAGTCAAAAGTGACCACAGAAACAGTACAATAAAAGGGAGCTAGTAAAATAAAGGAAGAAGAGATTAGTTATAATTGAAGGAATAAAAAACAGTTTTGTAGAACAGTGGTAATATCTGAGAAGCACCTTGGAAAGTAGGTCTGGTTTCTATATTTTAATGTTCTGCATTCAATCCATCACTAAGTCTTGTTGTGACCACCTTGAAAAATATATTACAAATATACCTCTTCTAACTCCTTCGCTACCACCTTGGCCCACGCCACCATAATCTATCATGTGCACTATTGTAAGAGCCTCCTAGCTGGTCTCTCTGAGACCTCTCTATGGTGTACTGGGTTACTGACATTGAATGGCATGCTTATGTCCTTTGCCGTGTGACTTTATAATCCCTTTTGGAAGGCAGAGTCTATTTTTCTGCCACATGAGTTTTAGGTTTGGTCACATGCCTTGCTTGAGCCAGTGTAATATTAGAAGACATGACCAAAAAGAGGCTTTAAATAAACTTGCATGATAAGGCTTTGCCTCTTGTGTTCCTGTGGTCCTCCATGAGAATAGCAGGGTTTTTTTTGTAGCTGCTGCTCTTTTACTGTCACTCCCAAAACAAGGATGCCTGGAGCAGACCTAAACTCTCCTGGAGTCAGTCTAAACCAACCTAGAACAGGTGAACTAGAGTCAATTTGCAGTTTATGGCTGTTAAAAGAAAAACAAGTTTTTGTATAAGCCACTAAGATTTTAGTGTTATTTGTTATGCAGCAATACTTGACTGATACACACTCTTTTCACATCAATCAATCACTTTCCTCTTCTCCACGGAGGAGCCATAGTGATCTTTTAAAAACGTAAATCAGATTACCGACTCCCAAACTGAAATCCCATTAGTTAATTTTATTGTATTTAAAATCAATCTCAATTTCTTATCATGGCCGAAAAAAATACATGGCTCAACTCCTTGTTCAGTGTGCATGAGCGCCACTAGCCTTCTTCTTGGTCTTTGAATACACAGTTCACGCTCACTACAAAGCTTTTACATTACTATCCTTTTTGTCTGAGAAAGTTCTAAAGTCTATATGCTGTCTAATAAGGTAACCATTAGTCACATGTGACTTTCAATTTAAATTCATTAAAATTGAATAACGTAAAAGATTTAGTCCTCAGTCATACTAGCCACATTTCAAATGCTCAGTTGGCCCATGTTGCTCAGTGGCTACCATATCAAACAGAACAGATGGAGAATGTCTTCCTTCATTGCAGAACATTCTATTGGGCATAACAAAGCTTAGTTCAAATATCACCTCTTCAGAGAAGCCTACCCTGACCACACATGTAAAGCAATTCTCTAGCCTACTCTTTGTTCCATAACTCTTGTTTGGCTATATTTGTAGCATTTAACAACTATTTGAAACCATTATATTTATTTGTTCACCAGACTATAGACCTCTAAGAGTGCAGGGCCCTTGTTGATTTTGTTCTTTGGACATCCCCGGGGTCTAATAAAGAGTGGGTGCTCAGTAAGTACTAGTTGACTGAATAAATGAATTAAGTGTTAGCAATTGGTGGTGAGGACTGTGCCAGGTGGAAGCAGAAGCATGAACAAAAGCAAAGCAGTGAGAGGTTGAGAGGCATGTTTGTGGCAACCCTGGGCAACCTACTTCAGCTGGAACATAGAGTGTACAATGTTAAATAAGACTCAGAAAGTAGGCAGACTGAGACCATATTATTGAAAGACTCAGATCCAGGGCTGATTTTGCACTTGAAACAAGATGGGGAACAACTAAGAATTTTTTTTTTTTTTTTTTTAAGATAGAGAAATTTCATGATTAGGAACAGTTCTCAAGAAATTGAGCTACCGGCTGTGTGGCAAGTGGATTATAACATGGAGAGACTAGTCAGAAGGCTGAAGCCATAATTCAGTGAACAAAAGAAAAATGGGGACAGATTCAAGAGTCATAGTGGTGGGAAAAAATCAACGCATTACATGTATTGGACGGAGAGGTTGTCAGACTGAGGAGGCAAACCAGACACTGATATATTAAGCCTGAGTGATTCAATAGAAATAAAGTGAAGAAAGAGCAATGGGTCTGGCAGGAAAGATGCCAAGTTCTATATTTGATATGTTGAACCCAAAATGTAGATACCAGCAGCTTGGGGAAAGGGTAGATTTTAGGGAGAAAAATGGAGCAGAAGGGGGTCATATGGAGCCCC